>NW_015505181.1:3371445-3372272 GCF_001515645.1 Sinocyclocheilus grahami
AATTTTGTGAAATTCGGCTCGAAAGGAGTAACAGCACAATGAAGTTGCGATTGTAAGTTGCAGTCTGTAAGACGCGCACGGAAGCGTGACTTGATGCGTGACGTTGCAGAAAATGTGCGTTCACAAATGTAGCCTATGTTGATCCAAATATGGAAAGCACTTTCGAATGTAATAATCTGAGGTTCTCTCCAGAGATGTTTTGCCACATCTTTGCAATTAAGGATGATTGCTGCATAGTATGGGTGTTTCCTATTGCCTAAACTAGAGCCCTGCATTTCAGTCCGGGCCCGATGGGCCCCGACTTTTTTTACGCCTCTCGGGTCGGGCTTCGGGGCAATTTTCACGTCATAGTTCAGACGCGGGCCGGGCATCGAGCTTGTTTTAGGCTTCTCCTATTTTTATATTCCATCAATTCATCAATTAGTGATGAAAAAAATAATAATTTGCCAAAACAACACGAACAAGCATCATGCTTGTTTTCATTAAAGCACAACAGCACAACGTTTTGTTGATATTGTGAGTGCACACAAATAAAACTAGAACCTTTACAATTGTATTACTCTTACCTTTATAAGTAAAAATGATGGCGTATCCACTGAAAAAAATGCAAGTGATCGCGCTGGCGCCTCCATGTCCTGCAAAGCGCGCTTTGCACAAACGATTGGATATAGCGCACATTTATCTAGGTTTAATGTTTAAACATTGTTATATGCTTGAACTGTTTTATATCTATAGATTTTATTTTAGGCAAGTCGTGATGCTTTGAGAAGGCTAAATTGATCAAACATAGGCTCACTGTCTGCCGCTGGCCGCTTGGTCATTACTTT
>NW_015505181.1:3372412-3403832 GCF_001515645.1 Sinocyclocheilus grahami
CATATATTTGAGGACTGTGCAGGGCTCTAGCCTGAACATCTTCAAGTGAGTGGCGGGGCAAACCGAAAGTTGATGCCGAAAGTCCAGCACTCTCCTACCTTCACTGCTGCGACTACTCTTGTTTGCATCCTTCGCTGGCATTTTCCACATTTCGTTTTTCTTCCTTAATAACAAATGTGTCCATTCTGATGCTCAATTTTACCGAACTAATGGCTGCTGATGACTATTTGAATTGAATTCTGCCAAAGTGCGCGCTTGTAAATGTTCGTTAAATGTGTAACGTTAATTACGTGAGTACAGGTCTGCTCATGTCTGAAAATAATATATGAAAAACAAAATAATTTTACATAAAAACATTATAGCTTATATTTGTTTAGTACATTTTTAAATTAATGTAAAAACTCAAATTAATTGTAAGACTGAAAGTAATTTTTTTAATTCAGCATGGTGGGCTCATTTGAATTCGTGATGGGCCGCATGCGGCCTGCGAGCCGCGGGTTGAGAACCACTGGTTTAAGGCAACACACTTACTTTCATAAGTAAACCTCACTTTTCAACATCCAACTCATTTGGAAAATTATGTTAGAAGGTTAGTTACCTCAAAATTGCAATTGAATCATTCCTATGCCCTATAAAACCTATATGACTTTCAGTCCAAACAACAAAAGTAGACAGTGATAGTAGAAAACACTATAACAGTAGCATCATACTCCCCCTTAGTCATAAAATCTACACAGCAACAAACCATTTTTTTTTCCAGAGGATATGAAACAGAATGCAGAAAATATTTTCCACCTACAGTATTTCCTCCCTGAAAGAACCGCAAGCCTTTGTTCTTGAAAAATGGTGCAAGATTGCACTAGGACTGAAGACAAAGAGTGGCTTCACAAGGTCCTTGAAACCAGTACATTGCCAGGTACTCGTGAGCATGAGATAAACCTAACAAATTAACCGAACAATACGTCAAACCGTGATGAATATGATCATGAATATGAACATAATCTCACTTTCTGCTGGATGCAGTGGGGTCATTTAGATTCCTAATTGCTTTGAATCTGCGATCGCTACGCCTAGCCGTCGCCTCAAACGAACCCGGCGACAGACAAATGGCGCTATGAGCATTTTAATGATGGCATAACGCTGCAATTACAGGGGGGCCGATCTAGAAACATGTCAAACACTTGCATTTGAATTTCAACACCTGTCAGAGCTCAAGGACTCGCACATGTTCCCTAAAACTCTTCCCAGAATAGATTGCGAGCATATGTGTGTGTGTTTATGTGAGGGAAGCTTTGTCACTTGAGTAACGGAGGAACTCTGTGCTCTCAGGAGCTTTTCCTCCAGAACTCGTGAGCTATGCTCAATTAATCTACTCTGGTCTTAATGACCCTGGAAGGTGACTCTGGAGATAAAGCGCAATTACACTGGAAACACGGGCGCTGCCAATTAGGCTTCAAGTTTTTCTCCATCTCCCGAACTCATTCCACCCGTCCCACTGCGCCAGGCTGTTTGTGATTTCATTAGCCAGCCTCTTCAAGGGGAAATTAAAAGTAGTGCTTGTGTGAAGAGATAGGATCTTCTCAAAGCGGCTGTCCACAGATTAATGGGGGATTATGGGAAACTGATAGACCTTTTTATGTGAAGAAAGCCCCGACACAAGAGATCCTCTGCTTTTTTGCTTCCTCCTTTAATCATATTGTCTTTGGTGAAGAGTGCTATGTGGGATTTTATCTGAACAGCACAGCAGCAGTCCACCTGTTTCCTGTTTTCCAGTGTTCCTGGAAGACCAAAGGCGATCATCCAAAGCTCATATACCTCAAGACTGCGTTTGAGGTGGGAAATGTAACCCAACAAAGCCCATAAACCCAACAAAGCAATAACTCTTCCCTCTCTGGCACTCTCCTGTTCTTTTTTTCACCATCACAGCTCCTTCCCAATGATGTTAATGAGCCACCCCGGTAGCAGCAGCCATCGTCTGCTGCTATGGCCCTCGTGCCAGCTAGTGAGTTGCAGTGTAATGAGTGTAACTAATGCTTCTTGGCATAGTCCCTCTATACCTCTCTCTATCTCACTTCCTCATTTTGTTTCTCTTTTCAGAACGTTATTCACCTGAAATGACAGAAATACATTTCAATGGGGTCAACAGTAGGGCTTTATGTGGATTTCCCAATTCAAAATCATTAGCGAATCATTTGATTCTATTCCGATTCATTCGCATATTTAGTATTTTGGATCATGATCATAGGCACGTTCATTATGCATATACGTAAAAGCAATTCCCTCTCTGCTAATGCTGTAAATTATACAGGGCACTGTATGAGTAATTCAAACTCATGTTTTTTAAAATATTCATTAAAAGAACATGTATCAGGCAATTGAGAGTCATTTGTATAAGCAATCAAGCTACACTGGCCTCGCTATATGCTTTTGATTCACTAAAAAGAATCAGCTCATAAGAGTAATTTGTGGCAGGACTTGAGCTACACCGATTACGCCATGTTTTTGATTCAGGGGGAAAAAAAAGTTAAACAGAATTGGCTCATAAGAGTAATTCATATCAGCAGTCGAGCTACACTGGTCATGTATGCTACTGATTCACTAAAAAGAATCAGCTCATAAGTCATTTGTGTCAGGAATCAAACTATGCTGGCCATGCTGTATGTTTTTTATTCAATAAAAAGAATCAGCTCATAAGAGTCATTTGTGTCAGAAATTGAGCTACACCAGTTATGCTATGTGATTGATTCAGGGGAATTGTTTTTTTTTACAGAATTGGCTCATAAGAGTATCATATCAGCAATCGAGCTGCACTGGTCATGTTATATGCTACTGATTCACTAAAAAGAATCAGTTCATAAGTCATTTGTGTCAGGAATCGAACTACACTGGTCACGCTGTAAGGTTTTTGATTCACTATAAAGAATTAGCTCATAAGAGTTGTTTGCATCTTGTTGTTTGCATCTAGTTACACTAGTTACATCTAGTTACACTGGTCATGCTATAATTCAGCATGAAAAAAAAAACACACAGCGCAATAATATTCAGCTTTGCCATCACAGGAATAAATAATATTTTAAAATATAAAATAGAAAACCGTTTTCATTGTTTTTTTTACTGTATTTTTGATAAATAAAAATCCAACGCTGTTGTTGTTTTTATTCACTAGGATTCGAGCCATTGTATATTTGTTTTTGCATGCATACAACTCAACATAAAGACGTTCTACAGTAGACCAAATTATGAAATCCAGTGAAAACCTCAATAACATCAGCTTCCATGACACTACAAGTCCAAGTGTGTTTAAAAAAACATAACCGGATGTCCTAGAGCAAGTCAAATCGGATGAAATCAAGACCAACTGAGCACTGCAAGCCTGTTAAACCTTCAGAGTGCTTAGGGTTATGACTCTCAGCATTAAGTATTCAGAAGAAAAGACCATCTTGGCTGAAGAAGGTGGGAAATACACAATGAGCCGAGCTTCCCGCCTCAGGCTGCACAGGTCCTACCTGAGGATGAATGTTTCTGGGATGTCAGTGTTGGCTACAGATAAGAAGCGTTTGGGAGAATCTCATTAAGACCAGCATTGATTCACCCCCCTCACCAAATGAATCATTCTAACTGACTCTGAATTACTGTCCAATGAGGAGGCGACTGATCATCTGCTTCGGCCTGACCTTTGGACTGTGGCCATACTGGGGACATAAAGTCGTAATCTGTACAGTCTACTCGGTTTATTTAAATGGATGAGTTTTAGTTTGTGGTATTAGAAAAGGGGACCTTCTGTGATTTATTGCAGCAGAAAGCACCGGAAAAAGTTAGTTTGTGTGTGTATTTGAAGGGGGAGTGGCAATGGGATGGACTGTATAGGGTACTGTTTATTCAGTGAACTTACTTTGTCTGAAGATAACAAATGTTGTTTTGAGAGTAGGCATTTGTTTGTGTGCATCTGCGTTCGCCAAAGGAGGATAGATGAGCTATAAGGCCAAGGCTGAGACTTAAAATGCTCTTTATACATTCATGTTGAACCATAAAGAAAGCACTCTCAAGAACTCTTTCTATGGCCATCTAATGGATATCAGAAAGAAACAATTTCTCATTATTTTAACTAATACAATGGCCCACGCTCAGTGAGAGCATTGCATTGCACAGTATTTATGAAATGTCAACAATTCAAGAGATTTCATTTGAACGCATATGTACGCACTGCATTATTTGATTGAGTTTTTGAGTATAAGACAATCATAAAAAATAAAAAAAGAGCAGCTACAGCAGCATGAATAGAAATATAGCAGAGAATGAAACTGTCAGTTGAAACACATATTTGAGCATGCAGATGTTCAGTGAACCTGATTGATTAGACACAAGCACAGCTAAACCTCAGGGAAGGTATACTGAGAGAAGCTGGCAGCCTTAAGCCACGTTTGTGTGGATTTCCAATCCATTCTGTGCAGTACTATCAGGATATTGCTTTTACTTCCAAGTGTAGTTGTTCAAAATGTTTTGTAAGCAACCAGGGTCTCTGAATTTATGGATGGGATTTTACAGCCAACACTTAGAGGTAGATGTATTAGCTTTCAGATTGCTGTGTAAATGTGACTCCAAGTTTAAATACTGTAAATACTGTATATACACACTACTGGTCAGATTTTCTTTTTGTTTTTGAAAGAAATTTACATTTTTATTCAGCAAAGATTTATCATTTATAGTATTACCTAAGACTTATATTTTAAAAAAAAATGCTTGTTCTTTTGTACTTTCAAAGTATCCTGAAAAAAAGCATGATGGTTTCCACAAAATATAAAATACACCTATTTTCAGCAATTCTAAGAATAAATGTTCCTTGAGCACCCAATCAGCATAGTAGAATGATTTCTGAAGGATCATGTGATGCTGAAAATTCAGTATTGCCATCACAGGAATAAATTACATTTTTAAATATATTCAAATAGAAAACCGTTATTTTTTTTTTAAGAAATTGTAAAAATATTTCACAATATACTTTTACTGTATTTTGATTAAAAATAATTGTGAAACACTTAATTTGATTTGAAAAAAACAGAGCTGAATTTCTCTTAAAGCTTCTTTTTTTTAAATACGGAGTTGGCTCCATTTAGTCTGAGAATAATAACATCTTTTTCTGGTTCTGCCCATTCTAATGTTCACATAGTACAACCATTTTATCTAAGAGATAAACACCAGCAGTTTCTGCCTTCCTTTTGTACAACCGGTTAGACTGAATAACCCACGATTGGCCTTGTCTTTGATATGAATTTTTTTAATGAACAGATAAGCAAAAACGTTATCACACTGGTGCAGCTGAAAAGATGGAACTAATTTTATGCATTATATAAAGAGCTCGGTGCTTTTAAAAACAAAGCAGTATAGTTGTACGGTTGGACTAGAACTTTTTTTCTTTGTTCCTTATATTTTTTGTTTCTTTTGTATTCAGCTCAGTTCGAGTGCTCAACAAAGCTTTAAATCACATGAATGTCAAAACTAGAATGTTTGCAGATACAGCTGAACAAAAATAAATAGTCAACTGGCAGAAGGACAGTTAACTTCTACACATATTCATGTAGCAATTCATAATATTGTTCATCATCTTCAGTACATATTACCAAAGTGTGTCCAACAAATCCACGGGCAATGCAGGGGAACCATGGAAACATGTGTTTTCTACTAAAATTACACTTACACTGTAAACTGTTTTATCACTGGTGTTTTTCTTCTTCCAATCTTTCACATTTAGAATAATTTGAGTATCTCTTTCCACACAGCTTGCATTAATTTACCTCATATTCCTTTCGAGTCAGCGAAATGAAATACTTAAGATTATTTAGCATTTAATAGCATTCCAGTGTCTTTTCCCTTCAGTAATGACATGAAATAACATTCCCAGATGTCTTCAGTTTTGTGATCCCAATGTTCTGTTTATATTTTAGGATATGGACGGATCTGATTCAATCTGACATTTGATTTGTAAATACACTTAACCTCAGTAGACTAAGTTGGATTTGTAGTTGCTGAAGTTTTGGTGAAAGTTTATGAACTTTTAGCTCATAAAAAAAAACAGTTGGGTGTCCTGGAGCACCTTAAATTCATATAACCTTTCGCTGTGTTCGCAGCTCTCTTTTCCTTCCATATTTCTTACTCTGAATTGCCATTATTTAACTGTGCGACAGCTCCAACTGTTTCCCAATGACATCATAAAGGCTGTCAAACACATATTAACAGTCAGAGCTTGACGACCCCCTCGTATTTAAAGGTAATTACCACACTTCAGTCTTTGTTATTGTGCGCTTTTACATACTGCATATTTTATTTTAAAATGTCAATTGACTGTGTGAGATAAATCATTTTAACACTGAAAATAGTGTAGACATTTAACCTGCAATCTCCATTCTGAAACATTTTACTGTGTTAAATACTAATAACTAAAAATAAGACGCTCCATTGTTGTAGGAGAGTTGTGTCCGTGAAGGTTAAAGTCAGGTTCAGAGAGACCGCGGCCCTGTGGGAACTCTCACCTCTCAACCACAAAAACTACCCGTCCATCCGATCAGCGCCCGAGCTCCTGGATCAAATGACTGGGTTAATAGATTTCAGCAAGAAGAGATGGAAAACAAAATACTGTTGGGACTAGAGAGAAACCAAGGATGGGGAAAAGAGAGAGGAATCTGCCATTTATAGCAGAAAGCACAACATAAAACATTTAAAGCCAAAAATTGGAACACTTTGAAACTTGCAGATAATCTATTTTTATGGAGTTAAAGTATTGTGATTCTGAAATGTACAGCATGGACATATTGACAGAATCTAAAATGTAAAAGCATAATCGTAATTATTAAATTCAATAATCTACTAATTAATTCTTTGCTTTAAAAATTATATTAACCTAAAAAAGTACTGTATGTACAGTATCTGTTGTTTATACTCTATATAAAATGCTTGTCACTATGTTAATATTATGCACTAATAACAACGTTCAAACATTTTGTGGTCAGTGAGACTTTTTTTAATACTTCAAATGTTTTTATATTAATACTTAAAAAATATTAATGTCTTTACTCAGCAAGTATACGTTGATCAAAAGAGACAGTAAAGACATTTACAATGTTTCAAAAGATTTCTATTTCAAACAAATGCTGTATTCGGCACTCAAATTATCCTGGGAAAAATGCAGCACAGTGTCCACAAAATATAGAGAAAGAAGAAGAAGGAGAAGAAAAGAAGTTCATGTTGGTTTGGGGGGCTCCTGTCATATCTTGCATTGGGCACCAGAATCAACATCAGATTTTTGATTCTTCAAGCTCCAAAATCCCAATTAAACCTGTTTACAAAAAATCAGAAGGCAGCATAATAATGCCTCAAGTCGTGATTTGCATTGTTACCTTCACAAAACATTAATTGAAAAGAACCCAACTGTGCCTCACTGGAAAAAAATGCCTCATTCTCTTTACTGCACTTGTAAAGCCAAGCTGCTATTGATTGTTTGTAAAACAGCCATTTATTCAGTTCACATACACATTTGCTTTTACTACTTCCTAGTTTCCTGTCCCAACACGTATTTCGCACTAAAATACAACTTATATAGCCTAACTAGCTCTAACTTCATCTCAAATAACATGCTCTGCAAATAAAGAGCAAGGGTTAGCGATACAGTGTTTGGCCACATGTTTGCGGCCATTGAATTAATGTTACTTGTTACAGTTACACACAAAGCTATTACATGCAGCTTTGTACCTATTGATTTTTTAAAACCGAGTGAAAGGGTTTGCTATTGGGACAGTTGACAAACACTGTAGCCCATGGACTTGAGAGGCTGTGTTATGCTTTTGGCGAATTGAGGGAAAAATAAATAATTGGTGTCGGAATGATTTATTGTGTACTACCACATATGTCTTCTTCCCGTCAGGTTCATCTCATCCCACAGGATGCACTAAATCAAGAATTTCTCTCTGCCCTCATTTGCTCACTTGTTTGAATCATAATAGATGAGAAAAACAGGTGCGGAAAGGCCGTTGGTGCCAACACCGTGCATTCCATTGGCTGTCATTTACAGCAGCACCTCTGATTCATTCATTAGTACTGTTTGTTAAATTCGACAATATTTTCCTTCGGTATCTAAATCAAACCCGTTTTGTTGCCCTGATTGGGCTTTCACGTATGAAGTGAGTGATACTTACACCTAAGTAAACAGCAACAGTAAAAAAAAAAAGGGAAAAAAAATAGGAAAAACACTGGAATGGATATTCTGCTCCAATGAATAGACATAAGTAAACAGACCCGCTAATAAGGCTCATTAGGGGTGGCAGAGGCCCTATCTGCCTTCATTAAAACCAGAAAAACATACATTTGGACGTAAACTGCAATTTTGAAAATGTAATTTTGACATCAACACATGCTTATTTTCTGACTGTTTCCTAGTGTTGTATTGAATTAAACTGCTTAAATTGGATCCACATTGCACAAAGTAACAACCATGGGGTCAAGGTTTGACTGGTTAGCAGGACCCCATTAGCCCTGCTGGTAGATGTCGTAACGACACATGCAGGTTTTTTTTTTGCCATAAAATAAAATTTTCTGATGATGATGATGATTATTATTATCAATTTTATCAGTATAATAAAAATACTATTATATACTATTGTTCAAATATTTTGGGGTCATTAAGATTTTTTATAAATAAATTAATACTTTTATTCAGCACAGACACATTAAATTGATCAAAAGTGACAGGAAATATTTATTATGTTAAATAAATTCTTTCTATTTATCAAAGAATTATGGTGGAAAATAACCAGAGTTTCCATAAAAATATAAAGCAGCACAACTGTAACCGTTTTCAACTGAGAGAAGAAGAAGAAGAAGAAGAAGAAGAAGAAGAAGAAGAAGAAGAAGAAGAAGAAGAAGAAGAAGAAGAAGAAAAGTTTCTTGAGCAGCAAATCAGAATGATTTCTAAAGGATCATGTGATTGAAGACTGGAGTGTTTTCTGATGGCTAATCAAAAATATAACATAACATAATATAATATAATACCTGTATAGAGAGGAGAAAATCAGATGGCAGGAAAACTGGGAGAAGGAAGCAGACTAGATGTGATGTGATGCCACTGCCAGAAAAAGGGATTGGTGAATGGTGTGTGCCCTCTGTCCAACTCCAGCAGCCCTCAAACACATCCTGACATTAAGCTACAAAACTAGCAGGTAAACCACCAGGTCCTGAAAAGGCTGGCAGCAGCAATTGAGTCCAAAGAAATGATAACCAACTCCTGGCCGCTGAGCCTAACCAACATGGCAAGACCGATGGCATACATTCAACCTGGAGAGATAAAAAAATAAAATAAAATAAAATCCCCCCTCGTAAGTTAGAAAATGGACAGTAGAATATTGTGCCTGACCGGAAGATGCTAAAACTAAAAACAGAGACTAAAAATTACAATTTAAAATTGGGGCTCCTTTGACCACAGTTTGAAAACCCTTGGTCAACACTGTCAACCTAGCATCCAACTGCAGAATTCAGTTGACGAAGCACACAATATGCAATGTTACAGAGAACTGGCAGCATATGCAAAACAACAGGACTGGAAAACCACAGAGAAGTGTGGTGCAGAAGTTTTACAGCCACATCCACCATAAAACTCGAGGGATCAATTTAGTCAGTCTCTATAAAAAAAAAATTGTAAATCAAAAACCTCAAATATGCATCAGAAGCAGCAGAAAGATGTAGTCGGTGGCTATGGATCAATCAGAAATATCTCTTCTGGGCCCCAAGATAACTTCAAGAAATGCTGAGAGACATATTGGCGGATGACTCTGGGACATCAGAATTCATCTTCAAGCCTTGTGAAGGCTAGTCGATGAAACGTCAAGAAAAGAAGGGTGACCACTTGAAAAAGCTCCACATGTCAGCTTAGTGTCACCCCTAACATCAAGGCAATTTCAGAAAAGTGCTCACTATCTATTGGCACAAAGGATTAGTAGCATCATCTCCTGTGTTTTTGATCTTAAAAACGATGAAGTTACCATGTGAACGTCACTTATCAGAGTCTGCTTTCAGTGATAGCGGTAAAAGAGATTACTTAGCTTGGTTTTTAAATTATCTCTCACATTTCATTGTTTTACCCCAAACGCTTGTCTCACCTCACAAACACCTCTCACGGTCTTGCGGCAATGTTAGATTTAAAATGGGAGCTATTCACATGGAACTTGAAAGCTTTGTCTTCCTCTGAATCTGATTTAAGTTTTTCAGTTGTGATAATAGACTAAATTACCGCAATCAGTGATATTTGTTTGGAAAGATGAAAAAGCAAGCAAACTAAAAACATTCCCTCTCGGAGTCTTGATTAAAGACCAATCTGTAAGACCATCCACAACACATTCTCTCTGCACAAAGAGGGATTGTATGCCTGCTCATTAGGAGACATCTCATGAAGCTAATGTGATGGCATCTCGAAGCAATTTCCACAGTGTTTCTCTATTCATTTGGCCTTTGTGTTATTCTCTGTTGTGCTTCGATTTTCATTTTTGTATATGTCTTCATTGATTAATTTAAATTCACGAGCACCTCTCTAAACTTCAGGGTCTGGATAAGAGTAATCCCTCTAGCTTTTATGCTTTTACCTCCAGTGTTTTTCTCATTCACATCTCAAATTATTCAGCTTAAATTGTTTTCCAAATACTGTTTTTATTTGCATGCTATCAGCGATGTTTGGCTTGCCAGAAAATTTGCATAATATCCCAAAATATACTGCTGTAGCTACGTGATGTGATGCTGAATTATTTTGTGGAATCCCATGCAGCCGTTGTAGCAAGAAACGTCATTACAGCAGATTAAAAGCTGCAATACTCTTTTGTCTACCCTGAGACATTAGCAGGGCCCATTCTTCCAAACTAAGCAGCACTGCTCGTTGTCACGGTGCAGGGTGCCTTCTTGGCTTCCCCTGCGGTCTGTGTTGTCCTGTCATGTTCGGTAGCTCGTGGTCTGGGCAATCAGCGCTGATCTCGCAGCGGGAGTTCGCGGATCACGAGCTGACTCTCCCCCACCTGTTGCTCATTCCCCCACTCCCTTATATGTCTCTGCCTTTCTGTCCTTCGTCGTGAGTAGATTGTTTTGTCCTTGCTCGTGTTTTGTGTAGCTTATGAGTGCAAGCATCAGTGTCTGACCCTCGGTTCTCCTGTGCTTAAGGACTCGTAGTACGGAGATCCGGCAGCTCGAGTGGTCCGCAGTGTCTGCCGGCCAGCTCTGGAATCTCCGCTCACCTGAGCAGCAATCAACTATTGTTTATGTTATTTTGTGTTTTGTGGTGAGAATAAAGAATCTCCTTTCTTACAACTCTGCATCTGAGTCCTCTATCTATCCTAGACCCTGACACTCATAGAGCAGAATCTAAGACCTGCAGTCTTAAAAGACTGTCACTGACGATTTAAAGAAAATGCAATAAATGAATAAATAAAATGTATAATTAATAATAATACAAATATTAATAACTACTACTACTACTACTACTACTACTACTGTGTAATAACAACAATAATATTTAATTTAATTATAATATTATTTAATCACAATATTAATAATTAATATTGACTGCATTTAGAAGTTTGTGTATCCAATGCATCAATAAAGGTCCAATAATTTAACCTTCTGTAGGCTCCTAATAACAGAAATTATAATAATGATATAAAATAATAATGTTGTTGTTGTTTTTGTTGTTATAATTGTGCAATAAGTTTGCATATCTAATGCATATTTAATCATAATAATAATATGTTTTACTTAGTACTCATTATTATAAATATTATTATTATTATTATATTTATTTTTATTATTTAATTGTTTATTTTTATTGCATTATAAGGTTGCATATATAATGCACATTTAATAATACTAATGTTGTTATATATAACTTATTATCATTATTATTATTATTATTTATTGCATTATAAGTCTGCATATCCAATTAATATTTAAAATATTATTATTATTATTATTATATACACAAACTTCTGTTGTGTATAAATGCAAACCCTCTAAATGCAAAAAACATACAGTGACTACACTGTAGTCACTATGTGCCGTATAGATAGAGAGAGAGAGAGAGAGACAGACCGACAGACAGACAGACAGAGAGACAGAAAGAGAGAGAGACAGACAGACAGACAGATGTAACATGCATACAGGCGTTTTCCACAGCTTCAAATGGTCATATGGAGTTGTGTTACTGAACAAGGTCACAGGACACAGTCCAAGGCTCTGAAGACCTAGGGATGATTGGAGTGCTCTCCATGGTTCTGAAGAGATTAACACTACAACTAAAGCAGGAATCGTTGCTGAGCTCGACCTAGTCTGCTATCCAGGGACGTGAAGTGGATGTACCAAGGCCTCACAGACTCAGACATCATGTGGCTAATGCAAACCAGTTCTCCACAAAGCCTCTGCTTTTGTAGGAAGGCACATCTCCTCCAGAACCGAGCAAACACACCTGATCCCTCTCAGGTAGCCCTCAGATATTTGAACAGATTAGTGAAAAAAACCCAGGTGTGTTTGTTTTCATCAGATGCCAAAATCCACTTGCACTCCTGAAAGGAGAAATTGGTTTCCTCTGTTCTCCGTGTGCCCTCGAATCCAATCCCACTGTGTTGCATGTTCTTTATTGTTTCCTGTGTCTTGCCCTATTCTGGCTTTAAGTGAGGGATCAATGAGGAAGAAGCACTGTTCGATTGGCTGTTAGTATCTACTGGAGACAATTAGAGTTGAGACAGCTCTCTGCCACCCTGATCCATCTAAGCTTGGCCCGGGGGCAGATTTACATTTTACATCAGTCATCGTTGTTGCAATGTTTTCATATTATGAGAGCCTAACAAGCCGAAGTAGATTAAAACAAGTGGGGTGCGGAAGAACGATCATGTTTGGCTTTCATGCTGATTGCATTTGGTTGGGCACATGGAGAGGTCAGAGAGAAAGTTTGTTCTTTAGCATTACAAAACTGAGTCCAGGAAGCTAGATTTCTTGCTTGTGCACTTACTTTATCTCTAATATTTTTTGTGATATATATTGAGTAATCTATGATGTATTACTACTGTCTGTTTGAGTTTATTACTCAAAAAGAGGAATCTAAAAATGATATGTACCATATCATCCTGTTCCGGCCAAGGAGCCCGTCGATGAACTCTTTGTCTGTCCTGTCACGGCTATGGAGGCCGTCTGGGAATCCTCATCCTGTCCTGTCGCGGTTATGGAGGCCGTTTGTGAACTTTTGTCTTGTCCCAACCCAGCCAGGGAGGCTGTCCCTGAACGCTCAGTCTTTTCTATCAACCCCAATATTCTGTTTTTATATTCAGAATTCAAATTCTGTCTGCTGATCGGTGACCTACGCTAGCCCTAGGACTATTCTTGTGTTTTGCCCGCCATATACCTGTTTGCCATCGTTTTGACCCTGCCTGTGTACTACGTCTCTTTAATAAAGCCTGCAGATGGATCCACACGTCTCACGTCTCGTCAGCCCCGTTACAATATGCACTAAGCCATTTTTTAAAGAATTAGTTTTGAATGTCAACACAATAGACTTTTTCAGTTAGAAGGCTTCATTAGTAAATAAATTTCCTCTTTATAAACAGTATAGCAACCATAGGGTGTAATTATTATTGATTTATTATGTATAATTCATCATTAATAGTTTAATCTAAAAAGATGTAAAAAAAATCCAACTGCCATTTGGTCAGACAAACTTTAAGGTTGATGGAATGAATGTAGAGAAAGTTGATGTCACATAAGTATATTCCTATCACAGTTGTGAGGTAATCACACGCACCACAACGAAGAAGATGAAGAATAACAGTCTTTAATGATCCAAACAGTGAATGCCAACAATCCAACACAACGTACACATTGACGACACTGGACAACTGAACTGACACAGAACTGAACTTAAATACACATGATAATGAGACACACACACCTGAACTAAATGACTAATCAATTTACAACCATGACAACAAAGGGAACCGGTACAAAGAACGAAAACACAGTCCAAACACTGAGTGAGTGTGACAAGTCTATCCTCTGTATATTCCATCTTATTTTCTCAAAGAAATAGTTGAAAAAATTGTATGTGTAGGCTACTGTCAAGTTCTATCTAATGCACGATAGTTTAACTGATCTTTCAAAACTGATGACTGTCCATTAACAAGAACAGAGAGAAAAATGGGAAAAAGATTTGAACAAAAAACATCCTTCCCGCTTTAGAACAATGCAGACTTACTAAATATAGCAAGACGGCATGAATATACAAGACTTGTGGTACGCCTTTAATTGTCTGAGTGGATGACTAATTTACAAATGAGAATCCCTGCTTTTGTTTTGGTTTATTTCAGAAACTAGGATGTTGTACCAGATAAAGTGTGTGGCAGGAATATTCATCCATAGAAAGCTAATAAGTTCTAACATAAGGAAAAGTTAATTGAACAATTAATCAAAGCTTAGCATGTCCATTACATTTATTGGAACAGGATGATTCATTGGGTCTGCCTGCTAATTTAGTTTGGAATTATCTAATTCTGATTTACTTCAGAAACGTAATAAACGTTTGAATTACCTACCAGACAATGTTACTAATTATTAAAAAAAGCACAATTTTTCACAAAGACATCTGTGTTGCTTTGTTCCAAACAATCAATTCAGAAGAGTTGTGCAAGCAATTTTACAGTTTTGTGCTTTCTAAGCATAAACAATTCATAACACAACAAATGTCAACTGCCAAAATATGCTCTTAGAAATGAAGATATACACATCTGCTGTCTGTATCCCGCCATACCAAACAAATATCTCCTCACAGCTACTAGTATTCATGAAACATGATGCCATATCTATCTAGAAACATGCAGGGGCTGAATGGAACAGGACAGGCGTTGTAGATGGACTGACACTCCCAGTCACAATCAGGCCTGAGATAGTTCATTTTCTCTGTAAATGTTTCTTTCCTCAATTCATCTCTGACACGTAAATAGCTTTTGAGCCAGATCCTCTGAAGACTTTGGCTTAGTTGGTGCTCTGTGCTCCGATGTTAAATGACCTTTGAAACAATTTGATTATGATGTTCTGCTGACAGGCTCAGATTTTTCACAGGAGGGAACACTGTAATGGATCCAAGCAGAAGCTTAGAAGAAGAGCAAGAGGGAGGGAGGTAGGTGGGCAGAGGAGGAGACACAGGAAAACAAGAAGGAAAATGCCAAGAGGAAATGGAGAGATTGAGAGGAAGACGGAAGAATGACCATTTTTACATGCAGATAATTTTTCAATTAAGTTCCATATTCTGATTAAGACTTTATTCCAGAAAAAAATCTATTAATATACTTTCATGTGAATTTCATGTGAATGTGCAGATATTCTGTATCCTGTATACTTTCATGTGAATGTGCAGATACGTGTAACAAAAATAAATAAAAAATGCTGTTTACATTACACCGAATTTATACAGGCATATGCTATTACAAAACCGGAATATTGACCTAATCAGATTATGGCAAGGCTAATGTATTTTTATGACTCATACATTATTGGAATAATTTTGATCAATTTAAATCTTTTCAATTTAATGTGCATTAAAACATGGTCTTTACTGAACAAGAAGAAATAAGAGAGGCCATAGAAGTACAGAAAGGGGTGAAGATAAAAAGACTTCATTAAGAGTGTGAGGAGGAGCAACAGAATGTTATTAAAAGCTCAGGGGAAAACAGACGGTCAGCATAGGCTAAATAGGGATTAGTTCCTGGACTTTTCCATAATTGATCAGTTTGTTCAGATAAGGAGCATATATGGATTTCTCATCATGCAAGCTAATTGCCCTTATAATAATTTTTTTTAAAGCTTGTAGGCAGCTCTGGATAGTTGCTGGTGATGAGTTTGGGACTGCGACAAATAAAAGTCATATGATTATTAATTAAACATTTAAATTCTGAAAATTATTTGCTAGAATTTTGGTGGTGTCATCTGCCAGTCAGCTTTGTCATAGCATAATTTTCTTGCGTTTGCAAAATTAGTCACATGGCCTACAGTCTGGATTTGCAACCTGGCAGATTTGACAAAAAAAATGTCCTACCAGTCGGTGCGACACACTTTTGTTAGAGGTCACACTGGTGTTACTAAAAGCTGCCCAACTCTTTGATTATATGCGGCCATTTCTGTTGAAGATGAGAAACATAAAAAAAACTCCAAAAGTGGAACAAAGCAGCTCAGCACAGAAGATGCGTATTACTCACAAACAAGTCTACAACCACGCGAGATATGCAAATCAACAATAATCAAGCCAATTAAATAATTATTTCATAATAATTTCCTGTCAATATAGTAAATAGATGGAAGACGCAGCGCCATACATAAACATGAATTCTGTCTAACATCTAGTACTCACCTGTATGAAGATGAACCCAATCTTCACTTCTTCTTCATGGAAAATTTATATATGCCCCTGTTGTTTCGCAAGTTTTCAACAATTTGGATTTCATCTATGTTTTGTTTAAAGTTTATATTTACCTGTTGTTTTAACCACTAGCTTCGATGACGCACTAAAGTAAAACTAAATGCTTATTGGCCAAATGGTCACCTTTGACAATGAGTACGTTTACATGGACAACAATAATCCGATTTTAATACGATTAAGACAATACTCTGATTAAGAATCTACCATATAAACAGAGATTTTTGATTACCTTAATCCGGCTAAAGTCATATTCGAAGTAAACAGAAATCGAATTAAGACATGTGGAGTATTCCTATTTTAGTCGCATTATTTAAGTGCAGTAAAGACATGTAAACACCTTAATCACATAATTACCATCGTGTAGGACTTTTCGCCGCATTTTACACACATGGCAGTGCTCAACCGTTTTTACGGCAAATAAAGAGCTTCAACCATTGTCTGTATGCACGTACAAATAATTAACTGCACTTGAAGCTTTCATAAAATGAAAAATGAAACATCCAAAACTGTACATGGCATCATCCCGAAGACGAACTATATGTTTATACGTGAAATTCCGGAGGGGACATCAGATGGCGTCACGTGGGGACGTAATGACGTGTGCCATTAATCAAACTATGTGCTATAACATGCAAAACAGGAACATGAAAGGAATATTCTAAAAGCAACTCATGTAAACACCATAATCATAATATTGGCTTATTTAGAATAAGGTAAATAATTAGATTACTGATGTCCATGTAAACGTAGTCACTGATATACATGCTAAAGGAGGCTAATTTAATTTCCTTATGCCTTTTTCGACTGTATTTTGGACGGAAGCAAACAAGGTTGCGTCATTTGAATATCCGCTGTGATTAGTCAGTTTATTAGTCTTTGTTCTGTAGTCTCCTATAACATTTGTGCAGTTTAAACCTCGCCTGGGCTACCATGTATAAATATAGCGAGAGTGCTTGTTCATTATATTCATTCTTGAGAAGGATGTTCTCTTAATCTTTGTAATTATGGAATTGCTAAGAAAATATTAAAAAAAATTTCCCCTGATGAATTATTTCTTGCTTCACATTAATGCACTCATAAATAGATACATTATTAGCAAACAAATTAAAGGCAATTTTAACTAATCTCATCACTTACACTTTTAAAGGCCAAATCACACTGCCACAATAAAAATAAATAAATAAATAAATACTGATGTTGCTCCAAGGGTTATTGTGCTCACCCTGTTGGAGTTGTTGTGACCTGTTGTGGCAGTGTGAATTAGCATTTATGCACAAAAATATTACACTTAATATTTAAAAACCTGTGAGTACTTTTTCTTTTTCTTTTTAACTTTAGTGCAATTAACATTAATTTCTTTAAAAAGGGAAATTCTCTTTGCAATATTCACCTGTACACATCCCTGAGTAATATTTGCAAACACATAACTCTCAAGAGAGCATAATATACTGTACCAGTATACATCCATCCATATGCAAGCAGAGAGAGGTCTGCTGTAGTGTAGGTGGAACTGGAACGGACTTCTGTTCAGGCTGACATAGCATTTCTTCTGCTTTGAAATTTAACATACAATTCAAACATCAACAAAATATATTATAATTTAAACTTTTATAGTTACAATGCTTATTTCCATGGATAAGAATGATAAACAAATTCTGGTCTTATTCAAATGTACAAATTACTTTATATTAACACCTAAATAAAATGTTCACAGATGTTTTAATTTGGTTTGATTTTGTTTTTCTATTTTTTTGTGGATAAGTCGGCATGAAAAGAAAGTTGCAATCTTTTTCTTCCCCTTTTATGACGTATATCAGAGTACGTAAAAAAAAAACAAAGTAAAAAAAAATGTAGGCCGGGACTTATTGCAAGCAAACTATAAAGTTCTGAAATATTGAACAAATGTTTTGTGGTTGCAGGACAGTTTTCAAATGTGTTTAGGGTGTTTTCGACTGATTTTCATAAGAAATGAAAAGAAAATGTAGGTACTGCACCATGGCAAATGACAGCTGGCAAAGATCCTAGTAGTCTTCCTCCTCCAAGACCTGCTTTTACCTGGTTTCTCTCTATAACATCCACGCTCCAGAACACACTCTCCACTAAATAGCACGCTATTGAAGAGAATGAAGGCCGGCATACACAAAGAGATTTCAAATGTCATTCCGGGGTCTGGCCCTCTGTGTTTAACACGCTGTCTGTCTCGCCTCTCTCTCCCTCTCCCATTTGAATCCACTCCCACACACCGAGCCGAGCAGCAAGACCTTATGAAACAGAGATGCACAGACCTAACTTGCACTTTTGGCATTTGTTCAGTGCACACTGTAATTGTGACTGGCGAGGTTTCAAAGCCAAACTTTGCAGCGTCGTCCTTAAGCGGACAGACGAAGGCAGGCACAACACTGACATCATTTCTCAAGTTCATGCCAGGTTTGATCTATTTCTATGTGATAAATGTTACCAAGGAAACCAATGTGGTTACCCTGGGGATGGCTATTATCAGTCTGTCAATCAAATGGAAAAATATATTTTTGGACATTAGACAGACCTTTACTTTTAAGTAACAGGAATTAGTATCAGCCAGACATGTCACAGTGCCGTGCCACTTGTTTTCTTGGATGTCTATGTTGGTAGCATGAAAACTGAGCCTTCGCAGAGTTTCCAGAACAGGGACGGTATCTATACCGTCTGCCGGCTGAAACTGAGCCTGAGTATCGATTTTAGCTAGGTGTCTCTCATAAACTGCAAAGTGTCACTTTATACAAATACAACTGAAGTGACAGACCTCTAATAAGAAGTGAGGTTATCCGCCACCTCCAGAGATTTTCATGTCGGTTGTTGCATCTGCAGAATTACAGCTGAAATCCTGCACTATTAGTATACAATCTCAGTTTAGATGTGGATGTGAATGTATGAATTAAAGGTGAATATAGATTGCAGCTAGCAGCTACATTGGCCGCATGATCAATTCCTCATTATTTCATAACCGTGTTCAGAGTTGGCCTTTCTGGAGTGTAGCGATCAATAGCAACAGGATTATTTTACATGGTAACATTGATTATTTCTGACATTCTCTAATTTAATCTCAAATAAGACAGAATATCGGCCAGGCTGCAAAGAGCCTCGGATCTATTGAACTTGTGCCTAATGTGCAAGGCATACACAAAAATAGTCACATGTTCTTGTTTTAATTGCTTTTGTGCACGTGGAAAAACTGCAAAAGTTGCAAATTGCTTATTGCCTGGGAGGATGTGAGCACTTGGGCTGTGTTCAGATTCCAGTGCAGCCAAAATCTAGCTGTTGACATGAAACACATTTTTTTTTAGAGGTTCCATTTTCTCCTTTCATCCGCCTACCTCCCTCAAATATTTTATTTTTACTTTGAATTTCTCATTTCACAGTTTATCACATTTATTGTACCGTGCTCCTAGTTCATCACAGTATAAATATTTATTTATAAATAAAAAAATAATTTATATCCAAGATGTAGAGATGTCAAGATACATAATTTTACATATTAAATTAAATTAAAAACAAATTTAAATTTAATCTATGCAAAGATTCAAAAACAAAACGGTTCAGAACATTTCTTAAGACATTTAAACTGAAAATTACACCTTTATTTTATTTGTCCTCATTGCAGAATAATGCCCCATTAAGTGGACACTTGAGCCCGCTGACTTGTGAAAGAGAAGGATAAAAGGGATTCAGAGATGGTTCATGATGCTTACTCAATGATTCTGCTTCAATGCACAAAAAAATCATCAAAAGAATCTTTAATTAGTTACTAATAAATTGGTTGCATGCACATGACAAAACACTACAAATACAAATAAGTGCCACATGGTGTACAAAAATCTGCCACACTTCAACTCCAGCATTTCAGGAAAATGACTAACGTTGTCCTTACACTGAGAAGACAGCAAAGAGGGCACATCTGAAGTGGCATACAAACCACAACAGTAAACAATGCATTTACTTCATGTTAATGTATTATGTATTAATTCACCATGGAGGCAGAATAAATGTATTTACACAGGAATCACATTCACAGGAGACACTGTGTTGATTGTTGAAAACCAAATGGACACTGATTATTATTATTTTACTCATTCTGTTTCTATGGGTGGGTCAGAGCTATACATTAGTATGACTGTTATGCTGCACTGAATCTTCCCATTCAATTTACATGCACAGCGCAATTCATATGGTCGTCTACTGCACGTTTTATTGCAAAACATTTACATGGCTACTGTTGTTTTAAAATGCAGATTAATCAAGAATCATTTTGTAACTCATGACACCTTGATTCAAAATTGAATAAAGAGGTAAATGAGTGGTTAGCATGTGTAACACACGACTCAAAAAGGTTCAGGATTCTTTCCACCACTCTTCCACTCCAACTACTGAGAAATTATATAAAGATTATTATTTTATATATTTATCAAAAAGATCATTTATTGATTTATTTTGAAGCCAGAATTTTTTTAATGCTTCAGGATCAAAGCGAGATGGTGGAAAGTTGTCATAAAACAAAATCTGAACTGAAAACAGAAAATAATACTATAACTTTATTGTCTAACATGAAAGTGGACCACATAGATAAAAATTCTTATGTAGTAAAAAAAATTAAGCATCTTGACATTTGAATTTTACATTAACTGGCAATTCACAATTTCTTTTAAACTGTAAATCATACATATTTGTTAGATGCTCATCAGCCAATAATTATTCATTTAGAAAATCCTCTTACACCATATAATATCTCTAGCCCAATAAATTATTGTCATTAATCTCATATTAGGCAAAACATTTATCCATGTTCCTTTTTTAGATAACTGCTCTCAAGAATGTATTTAGGCATTTAATTGGAGGGCAGTTTAAATAATTTCTCCACAAATAAACAAGTTCACATACACTCAAAACACACATACACATTTCAAAGTCATTATTTAATATGTAAGCGTATGTAAATACCAGTCGCTCGCTACTGAAAGGCAATTTGGTTTAAATGTAGTGCCAGTTTGTCACTTTCTTTCTCCACTATACACCAGCTTCTCCTCCAATTGTCTTTTAGAGAACGCTGACTAAGCAGCAGTTGTTGGTGCAGTCTCTGGATGCTCTGTGAGCAGACAGATCAATAGACCTAGATTCAGTACAACCTGCAAATAGTCATGTGGAGTGGCCTCCCATTTGGGCTTCATAGAACTGCTTGTTGGTGGGGGAAAATCAATCGGTTAAGTTCCTTGGAAAATGTACAGAAGATTGATTAACCATGTAGAGAATGGCCATTTGGCTCCATCACAAGTCATATTTGCAGGATACTTTACGCTGGCTGTGTCCATGATATAGGCCTGCGGCAACTGTCAGACTCAGTGAACAGGACAGTGTTTGACCAATAGAGAGAGAGAGAGAGAGAGAGAGAGAGAAAACAGAATGTAAAACAAGGCTAATCAACTACGAAAAGCTCAGGACCCTCAAGGGCTAAACAGCAGCATGGGTAGTGTACTGTGTTACACTTTTTTTTGCCATAAATATAGACTTTGAAGATTATGGCATTAAATAAACAAACAGAAATATTTAATATACTTGTCCTTTTAATTTTGTAAGAACTTTAATTGTATGTTGTATTTTTTTTTATTATTTTACTTTTGCCATGAATATAGACTTTGATGTCTATATGATAATCAAGCAAGCAAGCAATCAATAAAAACAAATGTGGGCTTTTTAAAAATACAATACAGGGAATATTTTGCAAATGAAAAGTACTTCTCTTGATTATTATTAATGTTTTTTTTGGATGGAGTCAAACCAAAATACAAGGAATTCTAGCCCAATAAATTATTGTCATTAATCTCATATTAGGCAAAACATTTATCCATGTTCCTTTTTTAGATAACTGCTCTCAAGAATGTATTTAGGCATTTAATTGGAGGGCAGTTTAAATAATTTCTCCACAAATAAACAAGTTCACATACACTCAAAACACACATACACATTTCAAAGTCATTATTTAATATGTAAGCGTATGTAAATACCAGTCGCTCGCTACTGAAAGGCAATTTGGTTTAAATGTAGTGCCAGTTTGTCACTTTCTTTCTCCACTATACACCAGCTTCTCCTCCAATTGTCTTTTAGAGAACGCTGACTAAGCAGCAGTTGTTGGTGCAGTCTCTGGATGCTCTGTGAGCAGACAGATCAATAGACCTAGATTCAGTACAACCTGCAAATAGTCATGTGGAGTGGCCTCCCATTTGGGCTTCATAGAACTGCTTGTTGGTGGGGGAAAATCAATCGGTTAAGTTCCTTGGAAAATGTACAGAAGATTGATTAACCATGTAGAGAATGGCCATTTGGCTCCATCACAAGTCATATTTGCAGGATACTTTACGCTGGCTGTGTCCATGATATAGGCCTGCGGCAACTGTCAGACTCAGTGAACAGGACAGTGTTTGACCAATAGAGAGAGAGAGAGAGAGAGAGAGAGAGAAAACAGAATGTAAAACAAGGCTAATCAACTACGAAAAGCTCAGGACCCTCAAGGGCTAAACAGCAGCATGGGTAGTGTACTGTGTTACACTTTTTTTTGCCATAAATATAGACTTTGAAGATTATGGCATTAAATAAACAAACAGAAATATTTAATATACTTGTCCTTTTAATTTTGTAAGAACTTTAATTGTATGTTGTATTTTTTTTTATTATTTTACTTTTGCCATGAATATAGACTTTGATGTCTATATGATAATCAAGCAAGCAAGCAATCAATAAAAACAAATGTGGGCTTTTTAAAAATACAATACAGGGAATATTTTGCAAATGAAAAGTACTTCTCTTGATTATTATTAATGTTTTTTTTGGATGGAGTCAAACCAAAATACAAGGAATTCTGGCAGAAAGAAAGAAAGAAAGAAAGAAAGAAAAAAGAAAGAAAGAAAGAAAGAAAGAAAGAAAGAAAGAAAGATAATTTTCTCTCAAAAATTGCTAGCAAATTTCACAAACAATTATAAAAAATGGCAAGTAACAAACTGAATTAAACAACATTTTGAAGCAGAAAGACTGAAATAGTATTTTCTTGTAAAATGCACTCTAATAATCTGTTTTATTTATAACTGCAAATACAGTAACACTTGAATTAAAAATAAATGACTCAAACAGTAATACATTACAATTATGAGAGCATTTGGCACTTGGAATCTGTTATCAAAAACATAGCTAATACACACACACACACACACACACACACACATCTGTCACTGATTTATAATAAGCTGTTTTCTTTAAAATTACCAGTTTGATTGAACATTTAAAGTCACTCAATGATGACAACATCACATGGTCAAAAAAGACTTGCGCCCACGTGTGTTGCATGGGCAACTTTCAGCAGCTAGCATCTTTTCAAAAGTTGCTTGCTGCCAAAGACGACTCAGTTTTTTCAGAGTTCTAGCTGACTATCAAAAACATAGCTAATACACACACACACACACACACACACACATCTGTCACTGATTTATAATAAGCTGTTTTCTTTAAAATTACCAGTTTGATTGAACATTTAAAGTCACTCAATGATGACAACATCACATGGTCAAAAAAGGCTTGCGCCCACGTGTGTTGCATGGGCAACTTTCAGCAGCTAGCATCTTTTCAAAAGTTGCTTGCTGCCAAAGACGACTCAGTTTTTTCAGAGTTCTAGCTGACTGTTTTCAACAATGAAAAGAGAGTGTTTGGCCAGTACAAAGCAATCATACGGGTTTTCCTGTTTCTCCCCCTGTGCCAGCACACCCACTGAGGCCTATCTGTCAGAGTGTGAGTCAACACAGGCTTATTTACAGATACAGTAAGCAGCTCTCTCTCTCCCTGTCCACGGGCCTCCAGCCCTCACTCTTCACTTTATCCAGTGCTTAAGCAGCCGGTAAATTGGGCAAAGTTGCTTCATCTGATTAAAGAAGTGTATCACTAACAAGCACTCTAGGCAGTCTCTCTGATTTATCCTCACTGGTCCTAGGAGGACTCGCCAGTGAAAGAATGCATGGCTGACAATACCAGTGTTAATGAGGCTAAGCGGAGATGCAAACTTCACAATTAAAAAAATGTCAACGGCACTACAAAATAAAAACTGTCACAAACTGATTAATAATTTAGGCCTGTGCAGGAGGTGGGTGACCGGAACGAGATGAGTTTCATCTTGACCCCACATTGACTGGCTCATTGAAAATATAATAAGCTGTACTGTAGTTAGCAAGACCATTTTTCCATCAATTAATCAGAGAGGGATTTAGGATCATAAGCCTGAATCTTAGGCTGCTTTTTGATTGCTTTGTCTGAACTCGAGCTTGACTGAAAACACCTCTACCTGCTCCCATGGGTCGCATTCTTCTTTTTTGTTTGCATCATCAATATGAGTACTAGCTGTAACTGCAGACGGTTTCTAGGTGTGATTCTTTCAAAGATGCAAGACATGACAGGAATTCAAGGTGCTCCCAAAAGGCAATTTAATCGAAGATGCACATTCAATAGACAAGCAGTTATGAGAAATGCAAATTAAGATGCACATTATTTAAGGATGCAAAATACACTATTGTTCAAAAGTTTGGGGAGCGTATTTTTTTTAACGTTTTTGAAAAAAGTCTCTTATGCTCACCATAATATATTTAAAAATGTAATTTACTCTTGTGATGGCAAAGATGAATTTTTAGCAGCCATTACTCCAATCTTCTGGGTCACATAATGACACGGAAATCATTCTAATATGATAAAAAATTCTTATTATAATCCCAGTTAAAAATGGTTCTATAGCTTAATATTTTGTGGAAACTGTGAAACACTTTTCCCCAGATTCTGTGATGAAACTAAATTTCAAAAGAACAGCATTTGTTTGTAATATAAATCCTTATACTGTCTCATTTAATCAGTTTAAAGCATCTTTGCTGATCAGGGCCGGCCCTGACCAATTTAGTGCCCTAGGCAAGATTTTAGCTAGTGACCCTTGCATCGCAGCCAATTCCACCGCCAATCATTCACACAGAAACTGCATAGCTTTATGACATAAAACAAATTACGTATGAAAATAAGATGGTTGCACAAAATAAATAAATAAACTGACATTAACTCAGCTATTTAAATGAGAGAACTTTATCATCCAACGGCAGCTACAATACTAACATTTACGTCTTAATTTCTTCATTTTGGACATTCTTAAATTTAGGGATGCACTGATCTTAACTTTTCATGGCAGAATCCAAAACTGATTTTTAATGTATTTTATTCAAGCAAAAGACAAGAAAGAATGAAAATATGAGTACATGAAGAATATGGTTGGTTGCTTTATTAGCCTATAACCCCAAAGCGACTCGACGCAGCTCGAGTTCCTGAAGGGGAACTCCAGATGATGTTGTCCTCAGCATGCTGAAGGTGTGGAGAATGTGTCCATGCTGAAGAGGTGAGTATGTTAGACCAGTAGAAAAGAGCAAAGGAGGTTTATGGAGTGGTTTAATACCTGGAGAAAGCAAGCAATTAGCTGTAATTCATCTCAGCGGCAGTCATTCAGCTGGTGCAAAAACCCATCCAGAGGAATGTGGCCTGAAATCTGCTATTTTTCCTAATGGGCACTCAGTTCTACATCCAGTTTTTAAACCAATAATTTGAGCTATAAATGAGCTGTGACATCAGAGGCAGCAGAGATGAAAAAAATAGTCCATTTAGTCCAATTAACGCTTTTAAGGATCCTGCAAAAAATAAAACAAATAATGAAAAGAAAAAAAACCGAACACTGGTGAAACATTTACTATGGGTTCAATGACATGAAACATTAAACATTAAAAATGCAATTTATATAGAGAAAGACTTGAATACACATATTCTCAGTTATATTTTTATTTTCTGAATTAACACATTTAAGAGAAGCTTTTATTCAAAGAGATGTATATCGCATTCAAAGTATACAGTTTATTTGTTCATTAGTTTATGCATTTCCTCAAACCATTATATTTTTTCAGTGAATTTTTTAAAGTAAAAAATAAAGTTAATGTTAGCTATCATAATAAAGAAAAAAGCATCACTAAACCATTCATTTTAAAAAAGAATACATAGTTTGGCATTATCTTTTATTATTATTTCTAATAATTAACAAAACTGCTTATTAATATTTGAAAAACCAATCAGGCACCTACAAAATAATGCAAAAACATGCAGAAAATCTTTAAACGCTATACAAATATATAAATGCTATAAAATTGTTTTCAAAACCATAATAAACATTATAAAACGGATAGTTCCGGTCCTTTTATTCATATCATTACACTTTATTTGCTCTGTTTTATTCTGTGAAACCTTACCAAGTGGAGGTGATCAGTTTGTGGCACTGCTGAGGTGGTATGGAAGCCCAGGTTTCTTTGACAGTGGCCTTCAGCTCATCTGCATTTTTTGGTCTCTTGATTCTCATTTTGATTCTCTTGACAATACCCCACAGATTCTCTTCACTGGCCAGTCAAGCACACCAACACCATGGTCATTTAACCAACTTTTGGTGCTTTAGTGTGGGCAGGTGCCAAATCCTGCTGGAAAATGAAATCAGCATCTTCAAAAAGCTGGTCAGCAGAAGGAAGCACGAAGTGCTCCAAAATTTCTTGGTAAACGTGTGCAGTGACTTTGGTTTTCAAAAAACAAATTTACAGTGAATAACCGTAAATTGACATTCCCAGAATTCCCTGCATTATATTTCAAATATAATTTGTTAATGTTTTTTTGTTGTTGAAATAACTGTTTCTTCTTAGTTTTTTTCTTATCAGTTTTGTATATTAGGGTTGTGTGTTACACCTCATGTTGTTAAATTAATGTTTATTGCATTATTTCAGTTTCATGTGTGTTACCATGATGGTATTTAGTGTTTGTGTGAATGACACTGTCCACCTTCTATCTATGTTATTATTTAAAAGCTGCTTGTGATGGGCTTTGGTTCATCGTGTGACTTTCTCATCACCACCTGCATTTGGTGGTTATCAGTGTATTACAAAGGTACAAAACAGATTTCAGTACTTCAGTGAGGTTGGTATATTAACATCATATCAGTTAATGAAATTATGGTATTTAACTGTAAATTTATGTTAAAACCGTAAAACCTCAAAGTTGCTACCGTATTTGTTATGGTAAAATTCCGGCAAACACAGCTGCCGGTTTTTTACTGTACATTTTATGGAATTTTTTTTTACAGTGTATGGAATAACCGTTTTATAAAAGCAATAACCCCTGTGAAGGCGTGGTTTACAGTGAATTTATAACAGCTAAACGCGGGGGTTTTAGGCACTCTGCTTTGCGTCGTGCCTAATAATGCCCCTTAGCTGTTATAAATTCACTTTAAACCATGGCTTCTTGGGGCTTATTGCTTTAATAATTTGCAAGAATGTGTTTTAAACTAGATTTTAAATTGGTATTCCTTTTCTTTATCATGAATACATTTATGTATCATTAAGCCTATAATATTAGTGATTAATATGTTGCTTGCAAGCTACTATTAAATGGCCATAAATATAAGATTTTTATATAAAATAAGACATACAATGCTGGATTTATACAGCAGCAATGGTAAAAGGGTGCAATAAGCGTTGGATGTGCCTCATCACATGCTGCGTGTTCTATTTTCACATGCCTTCATGTTCCTGTAGTGAGGCTGGACGTGGGCCGGAAATAGGAGAGAGAGGGTCATAGTGACTGGAGGCGGTCAGTCCCTCTGTCACAAAATGGTTTTGATGACAATCTCGTGGGCTTCAACTTTTCAAATTATTGTGGGAGTTGCACCATTAATATGACCTCATAATGCCATTAAGGTAAATGCTAGTTGCAAACACAGAAAGAGGAGAAGTAATGGAATCATCCCAGCTAAAATGTCTTGAACGTCAAGATTGAAGCTCTTAATGTCTCTGAAACCTCTAACGGTTACCTGCTGTGTGACAAATATGGTTCTGAGCAGCCTGCCCTAACCTTTTTGTTATACAAGCATTTTGAGCAAGGCTGGCATTTACAGTAATTATACATAGCATGCTTATTACACTCCAGGCTTCTCTTTATGTAACAATGCAGCCATGATTAAAAGAACACTGAACGTTTGTAGCGTACAATTCAGTCTACTGTATTCATGTAGATACTGTGCCGTAAACCCGGTTTCAGGGCAGGCATTCAATCAAGTTGTAAACTTCAGATTTTCTATTGAAACAAACCTCCAATTTATGTTTCTTTACATTGACTATTATTTTATTTTTTAATTGTAGATCAACACAGAATGTATTGAATTAACATAAGTTCACAAGTCCAGCTGCTTTCTATTAAGGGGTTAGTTTAAAAAAATTCTGTCATTTATCATTTATCTATCATTTATTCACCTGCATGTATGACTTTCTATCGTCTATGGAACCCAAAAGATTGTTTTTCTCCATAATGGAAGTCAATGGTAAAAAATACAGTTTTAGAGGGTGAGTGACAATTTTCATTTTTGGGTGAACTATCCCTTTTCTTATTTCAACTAATCTAAAACTGGGTTTTATAGTGATTCTTTTACACTATATTATATTAAAACTGGTAAGGTTTTGAAGACTTCCTATGGTCCATGTTAGTCAAGTTCACTGGCTTAGTATATATAAATTAAAGTTTGTATAATGCAGATTGGTTGACTTAATGATCAACGACTCACAGTCACTCCTTTCATTCCTGAATAAATCTGCATTTTTGAATGAATCTGTTGAATGAATCAATCAATTACTCACTCATTTGCTGCGACCCACTGGTAGCTGTCATGAGCCCGATAGGAATTTTTTAGTGAGTTACTCTATTCTTTTCACTATTAGCTCCCCATTCCACCCACCCACCCACCCATCAAATCCAAGAGACTCCCGGTTCTATCTTTGAGCAAACGCATTTCCCCTCAATAGACACACAGAGATCTGAGAGAGAAACTTTAATCACATCTCAACCATAAGGGAGGTTTTTCTCTGCTGCAGAGGCTCTTTGTTCAAAGACAGCATTTCCCTGCCATCAGAGCGAGATTACCGTACAGCGCACTTACCCAGGAGAGATCTTCCAACAGCAAAGCAGCCTGCACCAGCCAAAACCGACCTCTTCTGGGGTGCATTCAAACAAACCATTGAAGCCTGCTAAACAGTTTCAGTGCTCTCTGCGTAAAGTCTTTTCTGGTTATATTTAAATATTACATCAGAAGTTACAAAAACATAACATGCCTCAAAAGAGTTGTCTGAACACAACAGATTTTGCCCACAAATTGTAGAGTATCAAAAATGTCTTGAAGGAAGGAATTTGAAGAAAGACAATCTGATAAATATTCTGGAATTGTTCACATAACTCATTGTACAGTTGAATTATCCACCTTATTTTTCAATACGGAAGTAAGCTGTTTTCTGGTGATGTGTGAGACTTCCGGTTCATTAGCCACTTTAGGGAAATTACGAGAATAATCGAAGTGCAGTAAATGGTAAAACTGTTTGCACTACAAACCAGTGTGTTCATAATTAAGATAATACTTTAAATAACATGGTAAGAAACACCAGTTTCCAATATCAAACAGCAAAACAAGCTCTGTACAGCTAAAAATAGCTGGAAGCTGATTAGACCGGAAGCCTCGCAAATAAATTATAAAAATGTACGCACCCGCTCTTATGGGAAAAATAAGGTGGAAAGCATAGGCGGAGCGTGTGTAAGGCTGGGGAAGGCTCCCTGGCCAAGGGGACTTGGGCCAAAAATGGCACTAAATTGGACAAAAATGCCCCTGCACAAATAAATTTGAAATAAATCTATTACGTCTGTTGCTAACAAAGGGAATATGAATAGACAGTGTCGATTGCGGCATTAAATTAAGATCTGCTCATGTTGCACCATATTTCATTTTAGGCGTTTTTACAGTGTTGTGCATTTGAACCAATCACACACAATTCTGTTGAGCTTAGGAGTCACTCTCGACGTCACGTCGGATGACCGACGAATTGGGATCTCGCTTAGAGAGACCAATCCACTTCGAGTGTAAACTAAACGAGCCAATGCACATTGGCATGCGATTATTGCATCCAGCTGCAGCACATATTCAGCTTTTCGCTTCGGAGCCGAGCTGTTCTATCGTTCTGCTCCTGACCAAGTATCTACAGTAGTACAAACTACAGTCAAGCACGCTCTTCGTGTGCTCTCGTGCTGGTGGACGGCGCTTCAGCGGCGGTGGATTTCCCGTGTCGTGTGGGTTGCATACAACATGCTGCACTACCCCTGTGTGTGTTGCAGACGGCCATCTCCCCTGTGCGCTTCAGCACACTAAAAGAGCAATTTCCATCTAAAAGAGCTTCACGGGTGGAACGTCTTTTTAAAGACGCGTCTTTTTAAATATGTCGTACCATCCGTGTTTGTTTCTGGGTGCGGTCGTTACCTGGCGCCGGGTGATGGTCACGATCGCTGCCTCTCGTGTCTGGGCATGAAGCACGCTGAGGGGGCTTTCGTGGATGACACATGCTCCCATTGCGGGGGTATGACCATCTCAGAGTTGCAGACCAGACTCCGTTACCTGCAAGGGGGCAGAGTGCCCGTGCCACTGCCTAGATCTGGGGTTCCCTCTGGCGGCAGCCGGAGGCGCCCTTCTTCTGGCAGTGGGCGGACTGGTCTTACGGTCACGGTGAGGAATTCCCCTCCGGGGATGCCCCAGCCAGCCGGCACTCCGAAACAAGTGGAGATCTCTGTTTCTTCCGAGGCTCTCCCCGACGACCGGATGTCGGTTGCAGCATCGGAGGGTGAGCCGGATTTCTCTGGGGATGAAGATCCGTCAGCGGTGCCGGATACAGACCCGGAAATGATGGCTATGCTTTCCTGGGCCACCATAGGGGTAGGGCTCGAGTGGAGACTTCCACCATGTCCTGAGCCCTCAAGGTTGCACGATTGGTTCTCGGGGTGGTCCGC
>NW_015505181.1:3404285-3405183 GCF_001515645.1 Sinocyclocheilus grahami
CCTCCGGGGATGCCCCAGCCAGCCGGCACTCCGAAACAAGTGGAGATCTCTGTTTCTTCCGAGGCTCTCCCCGACGACCGGATGTCGGTTGCAGCATCGGAGGGTGAGCCGGATTTCTCTGGGGATGAAGATCCGTCAGCGTTGCCACTCTCTGGGCGGTCAGCAGTGCTGGATACTGACCCAGAAATGATGGCTATGCTTTCCCGGGCCGCCGAGAGTGTCGGGCTCAAGTGGAATCTTCCACTGCATCCTGAACCCTCAAGGTTGGACGATTGGTTTCTTGGGGTGGCGCGCTGGTTCTCAGGGCCCCACCCCAGTGTCTTTCTTCCCAGAGGTGCATGATAAGATCGCTGGGTCGTGGACGGCACCTTTCATTGCCAGAAACCGGCCCGGTGGCTCATCCTCCCTCACCACCCTTGATGGGGGTCCAGCGCGGGGGAGTTCCCCAGGTGGAGCGGTCAGTTGCGATGCAATTGTGTCCAAATGCCGCTACCACTTGGCGGGGCAAACCACTGCTCCTCTCCCGGGCCTGTAGGCACTCGCCAGCCTTGATCGGAAGTGCTTATACGGCCTGCTGGACTTGGAACATTCAGATCCGAAGTCCTAGCAAAACCTGAATGTGGTAATAATCATTAATTCCCTATAATTACAAATTAATAATGAATAAATAAATGATACAGTCATTACATCACGACCCGGAAGTTCTGACTTCACGGTCAGTGGTACCCAAATACTCAACATTTGGACGGGGCCCCAACTGCACTGGCTGCCTCGAGTTGCTGGCAGAGCACCTTGCCCGGAGCCGTCTCAAAGGGCGCTTACGAGGCAAGCATATACTTGTCTGCACGGACAACACAGCGACCGTTGCGTATATCAACCGACAAGGTGGTCTGCGCTC
>NW_015505181.1:3405335-3411204 GCF_001515645.1 Sinocyclocheilus grahami
AACGGGTACGTTTTCCCTGTGTTATCCAGTCTTACTCAGTGGGTAGTGCCATAGTAGCAGTAGTTGGTCCTCTTGTGCAGGCCCTGGCCTGCGCCAAAAAATAGGGGCGCAGGTGGCTTCCACAGGACACTGGAAGGGGCAGTAGCTGTGGCCTTTTGGTAGGATCCCAATTTCGTCGGTCATCCGACGTGACGTCGGGAGTGACCGGCTGAAAGGGAACGTCTCAGTTACGTATGGTAACCCTCTCCACCGCTGAGCGGCCGAGTCACCGGCTCGGCTCCTCAGCGAAAACCTGAATATGCGCTGCATCTGCTGCCTACTTATACTCACGCTGTGATCAGCAGCAGCTGGATGCAATAATCGCATGCCAATGTGCATTGGCTCGTTTAGTTTACACTCAAAGTAAATTGGTCCCTCTAAGCGAGATCCCAATTTCGTCGGTCATCCGACGTGACGTCTCCATTCCCTCCTTCAGGGAACGAGGGTTACCATACGTAACCGAGACGTTACGTATGTTTCAAAGACCAGCACAAATACAAGAAGTGTTATTATACCAAAGCAAAAGCAATAGAAAATGACTGCTTCACAATATGTGATGTGACTGTGATGTTAAAAAACCTTGAAATGAAGACAATTTTTTATCACTTACTTTTGAAGACAAATATCACGTGAAATCACACAATCGTAAGAACAAACAACAATGGAAAAAAATATATATATAATAATAATAATTAGTGTATTACTTAATTTCATTTAAAAGAATGAAAATAAAACAACACAAATGTGTGGTTGCTGTGCTGAAGCAACACACACAGGTTTCTGTAAAGAATCATTAGATCCTTCAACATGAAAGTATTTAATGCACAGAGGGAAAAAAACGAAGAAATCCTATCCTCGGGAAATAAATAGTTATGTAATAATAATATAATGTATATCATTATGTTTTCCATATGTTTGTCCTTAAAAATAGAACAAAAACATTGAAAAATAAATGATAAAACCCAGCAAATATGGAAATGTTGCCAAGTGAACAAATAACTACACTGGAGGTCTTTGAGCTGGCTTGTAGAGGTAGTTTGTCACTAACTGCTGATGGATATTGCTGTTCATGCTGTTCCCCTGACTCTCTTTGTGAAGTTCATCTCTAACAGATGAACAATAGTAAGCAGTACCACTTAAACTAGTTCAACACAGTACTATTTATCATTTCCCATCATTTCAGTGGGGTACCCATAATTCCTGTAGTCTCCCTGCCCAACAGGAATTCTCTAATAACTGACAAACTAAAATAACTATGTATGATCATCAATGAAGGCTTACAGGACTGCCAGGAATGTCATATGAAGATGAAAGGTTAGGCAGATATTATAATATTACACAGTTTCATATTTATATAATATCTCCATTACTTTGCAATGACCTTTCCAGTTGTGATGAATGGATTAGCATTTTCAAATAAATGCTTTCATAGAAATATTCACTGTAGAACATTTTCAGGCCTAGAAATCACAATTTTTTCCATTTTTTTCATAAGCATAGGAACCCAATGCATATGTTCAGCGGGGTTTTCAAAATATGCAACATGAAATAATTTGAATGAAATGAGAGCGTAAAGCAGGTATGACACTATAGACTTAACTCACTTTGTTAGTATTCCAGTTTCTAATACATTTCTAATATATTTCATTCTGCCCAGTGATTTTCCTCATTTGCAAACATTTACTGGTTTCCCTGGCAACTCAGTGCACAATTTTTTGCCCCTTTGAGCAGAGCAAATGCATTTTATGCTAATTTGAACCAGCTTTCTTAGATATGAGAGCTTGTAAATGGCATGAAAAATCTATGCTAATTTGCCAACCATAAAAACTGCAACCTAAAAAGCACCAAACTTTTCTCTATTGAGTTTTTAATGAGACAATAGAAGGGTGATAATGTGTTGTTGAATACTGCAAAGATACTTTGTTTTAGCGTTTACACTGATTTTAATTTAAACTACATTGCCAAGCAAATAATCTGAGCCTTTTTCTTATTAGAGCAATTGCAGCTAAGTAAACAGTTAGCTGTTGGAGATTTTATTTGTTGTTTAGTCATTCAGAGAATGTGAATCTGAGCAGGCATAATCAATAGAGCCCTTCAATGCAATGAAACATAAGCGAGTGACAAGTTTGATGGTTGTCAGTCGAGCAGAGATAAATGGCGTGAAGCTGAACCACAGCATGTTGAATTATTTAGAGATGAGTCGCTGCAAAGGATCGGACTCGACCCTCCTCTCTTGAAGATCAAGTGTGCTGACAAATTGTAGCACCACTCTTTTACAAGTTTTTATGGACTGAGGTCATGAATAATTCTCTGTTCATATTTCTACCCTGGAAGAACTTTTGTAGTTATTCTCCTCTATTCTGTCCTTTTAGTTTATTTTGCTAAGATAAAAAAGAAATCCTCTCAAGATGCGCTTGTTATCTTTTGGACCGAATGCCTAGGGTTTTAACAAATTTTATCTCAGTAGGCTGTCTTTATCTGTTCCCATTCAAATTCTGCCAGATGGACAAGTTTTGAAATAGACTTTTATAAGTGGAAAATGTGATGTGCAATTACAGTATTAAGTGGTCTATGAAAAGATAAAGCCTTAGGGGTCTTCTGAAGGTTCTATCATAACAAATGATGACTGAACTTTCCAATCACCTCTAAATGTCTCATATCACAAGGAAACGTGCTTGCTGTCTATGTCAGGGTGTGTAATTAGGTGTAGATAGGCCAGATACCACACAAATTACAAGGCTGAAACCACTGGTATTAAAAAAAACTCATATGGTCAAAAGCAAAGGAGTAACTATTAGCTTTGTGAGAAAATTACTTTAAAGTAAATGACGTTCGGAAAGGTTATGGTTTGTTAAGCTCCCCCATTTCACTTTGTGTTACTATGGACCATTTTCTCATTTCTGGGTCTGGAATGCTGAAGTATTATATTATTACTATTATAACTAGACCAATGATTCTCTTTTGACTTGAAGACACCCTGCTCCAACACAATATTTCAAGGTCCCCCTCACATGCATTGTAGAAAAAAATAAACTTCTCCTTTGCCGAGATAATCCATCCACCTCACAGGTGTGACATATCAAGATGCTGATTAGATAGCATGATTAGACAGCATGATTAGACAGCAGGCATTTTCTATTGCTTATTGCACAGGTGTGCCTTAGGCTGGCCAAAATAAAGGCCACTCTAAAATGTGCAGTTGTACTGTATTGGTGGGTCCAGTGGGGTCCGAAAACCAGTTAGTATCTGGTGTGACCACCATTTGCCTCACGCAGTGCAACACATCTCCTTCGCATATTGTTGATCAGGTTGTTGATTGGTCGGTTACGACGACGAACTGCAGTCAGGTCGAGACCCCGATGAGGACGACGAGCATGCAGACGAGCTTCCCTGAGACGGTTTCTGACAGTTTGTGCAGAAATTCTTTGGTTATGCAAACCGATTGTTGCAGCAGCTGTCTGGGTGGCTGGTCTCAGACGATCTTGGAGGTGAAGATGCTGGATGTGGAGGTCCTGGGCTGGTGTGATTACACGTGGTCTGCGGTTGTGAGGCCGGTGGTAATGTACTGCCAAATTCTCTGAAACGCCTTTGGGGACGGCTTATGTTAGAGAAATGAACATTCAATTCACGGGCAACAGCTCTGGTGGACATTCCTGCAGTCAGCATGCCAATTGCACATTCCCTCAAAACTTGCGACATCTGTGGCATTGTGCTGTGTGATAAAACTGCACATTTTACAGTGGCCTTTTATTGTGGCCAGCCTAAGGCACACCTGTGCAATAATCATGCTGTCTAATCAGCATCTTGATATGCCACACCTGTGAGGTGGATGGATTATCTCTGCAAAGGAGAAGTGCTCACGAACACAGATTTAGACAGATTTGTGAACAATATTTGAGAGAAATAGGCCTTTTGTGTACATAGAAAAAGTCTTAGAACTTTGAGTTCAGCTCATGAAAAATGGGGGCAAAAACAAAAGTGTTGCGTTTATAATTTTGTTCAGTGTATACTGTATATATATATATATATATATATTTATTTTATTTTTTTTCATAGTTGTAAAATAAAATAAATAAAACAAAGATTATTGGAGTGCATTTAACAAGAAAATACTAATTCAGTCTTTCTACTTTAAAATGTCACATTAATGTCAATGTTAATTGTGAAATTTACTAGCAATTTCTGAGTGAAAAATAATTATAAAAATAAAACAAAAAGATATATATATGTAAAAAAATTCTGAGCAAAAATAAAAAATACACGCATTTTACATTTTTACTACCCAAAAGAAAACAATATATATAAAAATATATATATAGTCACTCCATCTGATTTTTTTATTATTATTATTAATGCCAGGGTACTATAACAATAATGTTAAAATATATATATGTAATAATTTTAAAAATATATAAAATATAAAAAGGTCACTAATATGTCAGCTCTCTCTGTGAAAAGAGCTGATTGGCTGAATAGTTGTACAGGTCCTGCTACTAAGCCCTGTCTTATGATTTTATTGCTTTTGCTCGGGCTGTGCATAGAATCAAATACGTCATGAGATGAAGCAATACAGTACATGGTCAGGTTAGATAAAAGCAGAAGAGGTCTCATGGTTTCCTTTAGGTAACTCAATATCCCTGTTAAACGACTAGAGCTGAATGTTTCAAAATTTTTAAATGTATCTTACATTATTGATCAATTTAATGCAGTTAAACTGCTTTCTTAACATTAAAGCCGTTGGCCCTGGTACCTGGTGTTTAGGGCAGCTGTTGATGTGCTTAGCTTTTAAATAACAAACTTGTAAGACATCACTCCTGTGCTGTAATAATTATTTCCAATTCAGCATGTGTGATTAAGCCTGTAAAACATCTTGGAAAAGGTTTATAAAAATGGTAATGTTGTTTTGATGTCTAATTGAATATTTTATTACCCATTATTTTTAATTAATATGCTAATATAAGTGGAAAACACAGTGTTTTTCCCAGCGAGTGCACATGTTTTTACTTATAACGTTCTGGAATCTCATTGTCCGGCAGTGTAACATACTACCTCATGCAAAATTTAAGAGCTAAAGATTTTTTTGGGCGCTGGAAAACAATAACACTGCACTAAGGTTGAACCTGCATTCAAGTTTCTCTGGTTTTATACAGGGAAAAACATTGAAAATGCTCTGCTGTATGGACGTCTCTGAGGATATTGCTGTTCAAAAAACCCTGAACAAAGAAAATCAAACAAATTAATTATTAACACACCCACAAAGGACATGATGTTACATAAAGCTGTCAAGAATAATCCACTACTACACATTATAAACTCAAAGGGAAAATGCTTCTGCATATGTGGACATGACTGCAGAAATTAAGTATGGCAGGTAGTACGCATACTGTGTGCAGTGTATATGTCTGATATATAAAAGATGGCTTTTGCCTGCAGAAAATGTGACTTGTTATGAAATGCTGCATACCTTAGTACGAAATGTGTTATATTTTGATCTAGCACTTTTTGTAGCAAGCCTACTTCAAATGATATTGAAAACAGCTTTTTAAAATATTAACACAACCTCTTTTGGGGTGACAGACTTGATTTACTAAGTAGCATTCGTAAGCTGAGCTAATATTTCATTCAAATTTAATCCTGGTGTGAAATGGATTTAAATAAATGACGTTTTATCTGATTCCAAATGTGACATTTGAGAAGTGTATTAGCAGCAGGTACAGTATTTGAGTAGAGAATGATGAGCCATAGGGATATTAGCTCTTAGGCAGTGACTGCTTTGAGAAAAGGTTTATGACACAGAGCCATCTGCTGTTCATATCACGCTATTGTAACA
>NW_015505181.1:3411250-3413990 GCF_001515645.1 Sinocyclocheilus grahami
TGGTTTGGGGGGGGGGTGGCTCTGTCACGAATTCAGTCCATGGACTTCCGTTTATACACCACCAGAGGTCACCTTTTCCATTTCATTGACTCTCGCACAACACAGACTGCTGCATAGCACCCCGGACTACATATCCCATCATTCTTTGCACGATTTGCACACTGCACTGATTGCACACAGCTGTTTCTAATCACCTCACTCACTATATAACACCCACTCTAACCACATTTCTCTGCTGAGTATTGATTAGCCTGTACCCCTTTCCGAGTCTCCATGTTTTCCTTGTTTTGCCTTGCCTTGCCTGTTTTTGCGGTTTTTGATCTTTGCCTGTTTTCTTGGATTTCTCCCTCTCGTCTCGCCCCTGTGATTCTGTCTGCTTATCGGTGACCTACGCTAGCCCTGGGACTATTCTTGTGTTTTGCCCGCCATATACCTGTTTGCCATTGTTTGACCCTGCCTGTTTACCACGTCTTTCTAATAAAAGCCTGCAGATGGATCCACACGTCTCGCGTCTTTTCAGCCCCGTTACAGGTCTTCAGAAGTAAGAGATAACGGAATATGCTATTTTTTTCAATATTAAAAGATAACTTTGTGAAACAGGTTTTCCATTGATATTACTTAATATAATAACACTTGTTGGATGTACTGGTTAGTAGCCCGAAAAAAGTCCAGAGGAAGCACTAAAGTTTAGGCAAACTAAGTCTAACTAGTCTATACAATATACAATAAACCCTGTTCTCATATATATATATATATATATATATATAATCATCCTGAACAAGTGAGTCGATGACGTGCTGAGAAATGGGAATGTTTTGAGAACAGAAAAATGAAAAACAAACGGCTTAATCTTATGGAAAGGTAGACATAAAGACAAATATTAGCCCTCCAATCATAATGAAAAACAAAGAGCAGGGAGTCATATACTAACACAACATATTTACTTTGCTTATGGAACCAGATTATCTTAAATGACTATGTGTACAGTAATTAGATTAAGTGACTTCACTTAATTTTAATATGATGGCAGTGGCTCATGTTCTGATGCTCTAGGTTGTCAGTCTACAGCGTGTCAAATTGTCTGAAACATCAATTTGAAATCAGTATGTCATAACAGTGTCGGACAAAATTCTGAATTTAAGAATTGATTCCTTTTCTGTTCATGAACGTGAATGACAGTAAGACATTACAATTTTTATGACAAAACCACAATAATTACATAATTCATTATGACTAGTCATGCCTATTTTAATTAGTAGTAGTAGTAGAATACATTTTCCCCCAAAATAACTTTTCAGATAATCTTTGCCTCTATTTAAGTCTAAAAAGAATAACATTATTTAGCCTATTAAATATCTAACTAATACATCATTGAAATGTTGTGTATATAATAATAATTGATACTGAAAAATGGTATATAGTTAATATAGTTGATAATATAGTTAATATTATAACTATAATATTTAAAAAAATTACACTAACAGCAGTTTCTCTGAATTTCAGTACATTTTAATTTTTGGGAGTACAGCTCTAGCTGGATTGGAAATTAATAAGCATTCTCAATTTAATTCTGTAAGTTCTTGATTGATTTATTACTACTTTAGATTATTAATTTAATGATTACGATATTTACTGAAGACCATTTCATATATTTGAGCAGAGGCTCACTCCTGCAATGGTTCTATGCAACATGTGGATAGAGATACTGCAAGGGACCAACCAATTACGTTTTTCTGTAAACGATCATTAAAATACTTTTTTTTCATAGTAAATACACATATTTTTATGATTGTCTGTTTGACTAATTATCTTTAATTCTTAGACACATTTCCAAAATTAAAATTACAAACTCAATTGGTTATATCCACTAGGGGCCACTATAAACATGATATTGTCAGGTGCTAATATTTAGTCATTGAATAAATCAGTGTTTATTAAACAGCCTTCTCTGAGATTTGTAATTATGTTTGGGGTGTACCTTATTATTGACTTGAAAGATTTGCCCAAAAGCTAATGTATTTCATCTCAAATTGTCAAATACTTTGACTGAAGTGCCCTGAAAGTAGATTCCAGAGAGTGTTGCTGCAGTTTCATCATTTGTTCAGTTTCATTTCCGTTCAGTCTCAGCAGGCTACAAGACTATAAGACCCCTTATCCCCCAAGACCCAAGCTATAATCATCACCCAGGACAAAACAAAGATCCCAAAACCAAAAGTGAGCAGTGTAGGGGAAAGTTACTTTTTAAAAGTAATGCATTACAATATTGCTTTACTCCATAAAAAAGTAACTAATTACGTTACTTATTTACTTTTTATGGAAAGTAATGCATTACGTTACTTTTGCGTTACTTTTTAAATCTGGACAGGGCTTGTTTGTTTGTTTTTAAAATAAAAAAGTTATATTCTTGGCAAATATAAAAGCCTTTTCACACCAAAAGTGAAATGAATAAGCCTCAGGCTGAAGGGAAAGTACATTTACGTCCGTACAGTAGAATGCAGAAGAAGAAATTTCAACACACTTTAGCAATAAAAAAAGACATACATGTTTGTCTAGAGTAATTTGTGCTTATTAGTATGGTTGAATTGGATCATCGAAGGACAGAAGCAAAAACATTGGTTAATAGAATGGGATTAAATACATAAAGGATATTTGTGTTGTTTAACATTTAATTATTGCAGGTTTGCATCATATTCTGAGTTGCATTATTATTATTCATTTTGAGGAATACTGAATCTGTGTT
>NW_015505181.1:3423027-3439447 GCF_001515645.1 Sinocyclocheilus grahami
ACACAAATGTTTGTCTAGAGTAATTTGTGCTTATTAGTATGGTTGAATTGGATCATCGAAGGACAGAAGCAAAAACATTGGTTAATAGAATGGGATTAAATACATAAAGGATATTTGTGTTGTTTAACATTTAATTATTGCAGGTTTGCATCATATTCTGAGTTGCATTATTATTATTCATTTTGAGGAATACTGAATCTGTGTTTTTTTTGTGAGTGAGATGAATTAATGCGTATTCATATTTATTTCAGAACTACAGTAACATCTTCTGATTTCTCTCAACATGGGGACAGGAGAGCTGTCAATCAATAAATTGGAAAAAGTAACTCAGATATTCTCTTGTAAATTAAAAAGTAATGCGTTACTTTACTAGTTACTTGAAAAAAGTAATCTGATTACGTAACTCGCGTTACTTGTAACGTGTTACTCCCAACACTGAAAGTGAGTGTGCTAAAATGATAAAAGGTCCAGCACTCGAGATGCTAAAAACTCTCACACTCTATGTACTCAGAATGCTCAGAAAGCAACAAAAGCCATGCGCACTATTTAAATCACTACACAGCAGGAAGTGCTCAAGTTAACAATTCAGTGCCTTGAACACTGCACTAACATATTAATTGTAAATTACTAAATAAATATTAGTTGTGCAGAACCTAGAAAATAAACTGTTACTTAGACTCATCTTCTTTTGGATTTAAACTTTTGGCGGGCGTTTAAACAAGACCTGGCAACCCTTGAATCAACTCGAGCCCTGTTTTTTTGTTTGTTTGTTTTTTGTTCAAGAAATGCTTTCGGTTTACCATGAGATTCAACTTTCTTGACAGGAGAAGGGCTGAGCATGCGTTGTTCTACTAGTTACTCCGGTTCAATTCGTTATACTCGCTTGATGTGCTTTAGAAAGGTTATAATAAGGGGTTTGTTCTGTGATCTGTCAAGGTTTTTTTGTACTTTGATCGGCTTGATCTCAGTCAACGGGGTCTGAGATACACTAGTCAGATTAACATGGAGTCAGATGATGAGTGCGAGTATGACTCCACATGGGAGCATAAAGACGAAAATAAAACTCCCAGAAAGAAGGTATGTTTGGACTACAATGCTTTATTTATTATCCCCAGATTATTCACTTTATCTTGTTTAGTACGGTAGGCTATACGTTATTAAGCTATTTACTATTCTTTCCGCTTTCTATTTCCATGAATATGAAACGATTTCACAAACAACAGTCTCATTTGGGATTTCTGTGTGTTTACAGGTGGAACATGTATGCTGCAAGGGACATGCAAGACTTGCGACATAGTTGAGTGAGTGAGTTTCCTTAAAATAAGAAAGAGGGGGGTAAAGCTGTGCCACATTTTAATGCAGTTGTCCTTTTCTAGATAAGGAGAAATGAAACAGGAACCTAATGCGACTTATTACTTGTAACTCTAACCTAAAAGAAAGCATTAAAAAAGCAAAAAGTGTGTACAGTTTCTTATATTAATTGGTTAACACATCTTAAAGGGGTCATATGATGCGATTTCAAGTTTTCCTTTCTCTTTGGGGTGTTACAAGCTTATTGTGCATAGATAAGATCCCTGAAGTTGCAAAGACTAAAGTCTCAAAACCAAAGAGATATTCTTTATCAAAGTTAAGACTCTGCCACGCCCCCCTAAAACGGCTCGTTCTAACACGCCCCCACATATCTACCTCACTATGTGGAAATATTCGCATAATGCCGGCCAAATGTTCACGCAAAGAAAGAAGGCGTGGTTTCAGTAACCGCAGTTAGTGTTGAAGCAGCATGTCAGGGAGACACTGTGTGTTTCTAGGCAAAAGCAAAAGCACCTTATTTGGCCTTCCGGAAATAGATGCATTTAGGAATCTTTAAGATTACTTACAACAGAACAGCAATGCATTTTATGGACGACCGTTTCGTGAACCTAGGAGAGGAGGTAATTCTGACTTTGCTATGACAATCTGGCGCTTCTGAATCAGCTGCTGTTTTACTGTATTGACTGTTCAAATGCGGAGTTTTGAGAGAGAGAGAGAGAGAGAGAGAGAGAGAGCGAGAGCGAGAGAGCGAGACATCACAGTGGAGTGTGATCAGTCTTGGCTGGTCCCTGAAGCGTACGATCACACCGGTGTGATCAGTCTTGGCTGGTCCCTGAAGCGTACGATCACACCGGTGTGATCAGTCTTGGCTGGTCCCTGAAGTGTACGATCACACCGGTGTGATTAGAACTTTCAGTGCGTCACGTCATCAACTGCTGAATTTACATCCGCTTTCGCGCTTTGCCTGGCACGGAGCCAGATCAGACGCGCTAAGCACTTGTCATATTATCGCAAATATTAATTGTTTTCAACCATATAATACTTATTTTAGGTTTCAGACATTTAAATACACATAAGTACTAGCAAAACCATACATTTACAGTTTGTAAAATGCACACTGATGTTTATGGAAACGGCAATAATCATCCTTACAAATAAAATCTGACGACATGTTTTTATTGATATTATATACAGATTGTGTAGGTAACTATAACGTTTACTCTGCTCTTCTCCCAGTTTACCGGAGACTTACTTTAACGTGTTTCGGGAGGAGAGGATGAATTTGCGTGTTGTAAATCCCACAGCTCGGATTCAGCGCGAACTAACATGGCGGCACCCATCACCCGGTATAGATCAACTAACACGGTCGATATAAAAGTGTTTAAACTACGAAACAGATTTAATTGCACATATTTCAGAATCGGAATATCAGATATTTCATAATATAGTGAGCATGTTTGTGAATATTTTGAATAAAACAGGAAAAACGAAATAAAAGCCATCCATGTGTCACACAGATCTATTGTGGCTGAGTTGTGTCACATGACAAGCATGACGCGTCGCCATGGAAACAAAAAGGCGATATATTTTAAAATAGCGGTCACCTAAAAAAAACTCACGCTGGGGGCTCAGCTAGAATATTGTAAACTCGCGTGCGAAAGGGTTAAAAAAAAGCATCATATGACCCCTTTAAAGCTCTTATATAGGGATGAATGAGCGCTGAAGGTGTGAGAGTGTTGTGTTTTATCAATGCTGTCACTGTGTGATGGAATACAAAAACTTGAAACCGAAGATGCTACCGTCTCCTCATTCCCTGCGTTGCTGAGCATTTTTTCAACATGACAATGACTATATGCATTCTCCCAAGGTGAAAACCTTTCAGTGGACACGTATTTCACCCGATCTTAACACTCTTGAGCACCTGTGGGGGATTCTGTAAAGATGAGGTGACCAGGGCATTTAAGTAGGTCATCCTCCAGGAGTTAAACTGGACAGATGTGACAATTTCTCAAGAACTCAGTGCCAAGAAGGGTCAGAGCAGTACACTTAAAATTATGGAGAACATACTAAGTAGGTACTAGAATATTATACATTTGGTGAATTAAATCTAGGGTGTACTCATTTATGCAATCCTTCATTTAAACAAAATTGGCTAATTTACGTATTTTACAGATATTAATGACATATAGCTCTGTTTTTATTAAGTATATGTTCAATACATTTAAATTCTGCCATCTTTCCATGAATTGTATTAGTGATAATTAAGAAAATACATCTTTTGTACTTATTCAGAAGGGGGGGGTTATGACATGTTTGCTGGTGTTATGTTATAGTTATCATCACCATCACCTATATATATATATATATATATATATATATGAACAATATCACACGAGTAGCAGTGTGATATGCAGGGCCAGACTGGGACGTAATTTCAGGCCGGGAAATCTCACACTCATCCAGGCCACACAGAAAAAAAGGGACCAAAATTTTACCTTTTGGGGTACAACAGCTTGTCACCTTAGCAGTACTCTTAAAAGGACATCTTTGTACCTTTTTGTTTTTGCTTTTTTTTACCCCTAATAGGTACATATTAGTACCTTAGAGTAGTAATTCATACCCTTAAGGTACTAATATGTAGGCCTACCTATTAGGGGTAAAAAAGGAACAAAGATGTCCTTTTAAGGGTCCTGTTCCAGTGACAAGCTGTTGTACCCCAAAAGGTGCCATTTGGGCCCCTTTTTATATAGCCTATGCATCCACAACAATTTCTGAAACCACAGACATCTCTGTTATTTGTATGACCATCACATAAAAAGGTCTAAATCCTAAGTCTAAGGCTGTGGAAAATAATTAAAGGTTCTCTCTTGCACTGCACCTTCACTTCACTTCTCTTTCCCTTTTCTTCATTTTCCCCAATATTTCTGTCTCTCCCTTTTTTTTCTTGCCTGTCACTTCTTGACCAGCAGGTCAACTTTTATGAATAAAACTCTGTCCACCATGTTGAAAACAACCACATCATTTCAGTTTGTTAGCACATAATGTTATTTATATTAAAATGACTCAAATACACTAGATTTAACAAACCTATATTTCATACAAATATACACTACTACTAGTCAAAAGTTTTTGAACAGTAATGTTTTTAAAGAAGTCTTTTCTGCTCACCAAGCCTGCATTTATTTGGTCCAAAGTACAGCAAGAGCAGTAATATTGTGAAATATTTTTTACTATTTAGAAAAACTGCTTTCGATTTGAATATATTTTAAAATGTCATTTATTTCTGTGATCAAAGCTGAATTTTCAGCATCATCACTATCTTCAGTGCCACATGATCCTTCATTCTAATATGCTCATTTGCTGTTCAAGAAATTATTATTATTATCATTTGGTAGTTATATAAATTATTACTTTTATTTAGCAAGGATGCTTTAAATTGATCAAAAGTTATGATAAAGACATTCATCATTTTACAAAAGACTTCTATTTCAGATAAATGCTGTTCTTCTAACTTTCTATTCATCTCAACCTGAAAAAAAAATCTACTCTGTTTATGTTTATATATAACAGGTCAGGTCCTCCGTTCGAAAGGAAACGAGGACGCACAAAGAAGAATTGAGAAGCACCCACTGTCTCTTGTCGCCATCTAATGGCGGAATAATATAACTAAAATCACCATCACGAACACACACACCGTTTCTCAATACTACTATTATTAAATACCATACCACTATTATTTACAAGGGTGTAACATTGGTTTGAGAAGTGGGTGGGTGGGGGTGTTTTCCATTTGAATCCCAATTCCTGCATTTACATACATTTAGGAAATATGGTGATACAAAATCCAGGAAATAATTAAGTTGATTATAATGATAAATTCTGCCAAAAAGACTAGTAGGCTACTAAACTATGTATAAGAAAAAGATGTCTTACTTAATAGATTAATGAGACCAAAGACTGCCCGTTACATTTATGCAAATTTCAGAAGAACTGACCGAGAACTGGCCAGAAAGAACTGTTGTATAAATAAATAAATAAACACACACACAAGCGCATTACATGACGGTAAACTGTCTTTATAAAATCTCCTTAAATTGTGTAAACTTTTGTAAATTAGCCTATGTAGGCCTACTCTTGTGTTTCAGTGGGAATAAACAATTGAAAGATACCTTCTCCTGTCATTTTGTTTTACTTTTTTAACCCAGTAGGCTATATTAAAATCAAGAATAGACCACCAAGCCTGAATATTTTTACTATATTATTTATTATACTTTACTATATCACTATATTATATTGACTATTTTTACTATATCTGTTAGTCTGTTTTATATGGGAAAATTTATTTTTATTATTAAAGATAATAAAGATTATTATCTAAGTTTGATCCTGCAAAAAGCAAATATATGTGTCAGTTTCGTTTAGGCCTTTGATTCTATTTAACCTTCGTTTTTTTGACGAATTCTGAATATTATTGTCAGACATGGCAACCCTTGAATAAACGGGAATCTGTTACTTGTTGTACTTTACTAGAAACACTTTCGTTTCACCATGACCTTCAGCCTTAAATTTCTCTTGACAGTGGGAGTGGTTGAGCAATTCATAGAGCCTACATTCTTGTGTCTGCTTTACATTTTTTAATATATAAAAATATATTGACTTTGTCTTAACCAGGGGCCGGGTTCACAAAATAAAAACTGCAGTTAACTGCAGGCAGCGCAAAGCTGATCGTATTCAGCAAGAACCGTCCTACAGATAACGCCAACGCCTGCCATTCTCTTCCTGAGGAAAATAAGAGTGAAGTTCTTATGAAAATATTTCAGAACTTTAATAGGAATTGCACTTACGAACTTCTTGGATTTATCTTAAGAAATGTCTTAACTTCTTCCTTTTCGTGAAAGATTTCGTTAAAGATTTTCGTGAATCGGGCCCCAGCGTTTGCATAATTATAATAATATACTTGACATGGAGTCAGATGATGAGTGCGAATTGGACTCCACATGGGAAGACGAATACGAACATAAAACACCCAGAAAGAAGGTATGCTTGGATTTCAGTGCTATGTAATTGATTTTCATTTCCTGGTAGTCTCTTTTGATGTTTTAATTCATCTTAAAACAGCGTGCAGTTGTGCACACATCAGTAGCAACCTTGCATTTCTTAGTAAAGTAGTCATGTTTAACTACGGTTCTATTTTTGATTTTATTTATGAACTATACTTGCCTACTAGCTAACGCACTTGTATAGCAGTGTTGTAATGGAGTTACGTAATTTAATTACAAAATAAATGTAACTGTAATCTGTTGCAATTACTGAGAAAAAAATGTGTAATTAAAATGTTAGGCTACTTATGAATATGTTAACGATTACAAAGGGGGTTACATCCATGGGCCTATTCTCTCTCTCTCTCTCTCTCTCTCACACACACACACACACACACACACACAAAGATTTAATTGATTTCTTTCCCAAATTGCATTGACTGCTCTAAAATAACCAATAAAACACCAACATCTAATAAAACACCAATGTTTCAGGAGTTTATGACACAGAATAGGACACATTCAATTGCTATAATCTTAATTCAAGTGATGAAGGATTTTGAAAGTCTGACAGTAATCAGTGCTGAGTACTACTGTAAGGTTAACCCTGCCTGGTTTAAATGTTTGAAAATGATTAACAGTTGAAAACATTTATTAGAAATTTAGAAATAATCCAAAAGTATTCAATTATAATTAGTTACACTAGTTTAATGAAGTAATTTAAATATTTACACTACTTATCTGTAACCTATTACATTTCCAAAGTAACCTTACCAACAGTGTTTATAACAGATACCACGTGATCTACGCCGTTCTCATCTATCTTTTTTGATTGAAGACAATTATTATTACTATTATTAATTATGATTGTTGTTGTTGAATAAACCCTACCTGTTTTTAGAAACGCTGTTGTATAGTAATTCCCATTCTTTCCACTTTCTATTTCTTCGAATATCTATGAATATGAAAAGATTTTACAAACAACAGTCTCATTTGAGATTTCTGCGCATGATTACAGGTGTTGCACAGGAGAAGCTGCAGGAACATGAATGCTGCAAAGGAGATGCAAGACTTTCGACATAGTTGCAGAGTAGGTTTATTTACCTTCAAACAAGGAAGAGTGGGGTAAAGCTGTGCCGCATTTTTAATGAAGATATCTGATCCCCTAACTCTTAAATTAGCATATAAATTATACAGCCAGCCAGGGTAATAAGACTTTTTTTTTTTTTTAGAAAAACTTCTAAACATGAATGTGACTGCTTACACACTGGTATTGGCACATCTTACCCCACTCCTCTATTTAAAATAAACATGCCAACCCACATTCATCCATTAACATATTTTTATGAGAATTTTTTTTAGGTGAGAATCTAAATACAAAATGTCTAAATATTGTGAAAACCTACTGTCTACTAATTTATGTCAAAACTATGTATTACATGATAATTTTGTATTGTATTTGTTTTGTCTAGAACTTTGATGATGACAATAAACATGCCAACCCACATTCATCCATTAACATATTTTTATGAGAATTTTTTTAGGTGAGAATCTAAATACAAAATGTCTAAATATTGTGAAAACCTACTGTCTACTAATTTATGTCAAAACTATGTATTACATGATAATTTTGTATTGTATTTGTTTTGTATAGAACTTTGATGATGATGATGACGATGATGATGAACCACATGAAGTAAGTAATCCATCGCCTGTTTCTACTATTACACTCAGAATTTGCCTCCTCTAGCATGTCATTGTACAATATGTTTAGTGTATTATTTACACAACGCTTTATTTGGTTTCACAGCCCACTGTGTATTCTTGATTTGGAGAAGATGATTGGGAATTGGGTTGTAAAGTATTTTTATTTTAATTTGTTCACAAGGGCCGCTTCTATAACTTGGACTTTTACAATGGTCGAATAAAATCTTCACATGACGGTATGGCCTTGTGCTCGTTCTATAGTTAAATCACACTATTTATTTGTATTTATCCTATGCAAGTTACATTCAAAGAAAGCATGTTCTTAAACATATTACCTTTGTTTGTGCAGATGTTTACATTGATGAATTTCACCAGCAGTGGTGGGGTGAATATGAGAAGCTGGAAATAGTTTTGACCTACATTCATTGGTTAGAGCCTGTTGCAACATCTATGCGCAGTGGTTAAATCTGTATTAATTATTATATATAAGTGTTTTGAATGGCCATCATTCAACTAACCATTTCAAATCTTTGCAGGCTGTTTCCATTACAAGAAAAAGGAAGAAACTTGAGAGCACATGAGCTCACAAAAAAGGAAATAAAGGTCAGTTTAAAACATGTAATTTTTTGCTTTATTTATCAACTAACCTAAAGGGATGTTCATCCAAAAAGTGATTTTTTTTTAGGGAACATTTCATTTAATCACCCTCTTGTTGTTTATATATGATGTGGTTATATGTAGAGTATGTGCACTGATCAATGTTTATGTGAATAAAAGCCTACATTGTATTTGTTCATATAAAGCAATCATGTCTCTTCAAAATACTTGGATAGATCCAATTATGGGTTAGTTCTGTAAATTTTTGGCTTGACATGAAGGTGATAAATGATTACAGAATATTCATTTTTGGGTTAACCTTTTTATGAAGTATTTATCTGATAGGACTGATCATATTTGGGAAGAAACATCAGTCTCAGTTCAGAAGCAGGTTAAGGCGTTTAGAAAAACAGACAAAGTTTAAATTCATCTGCTCCATTTTTTCCCCAGTGTTTCCATAAAGATAAACAAGCAAAGAGTAAATTGGTGAAATCATATAAGCTCATGTTGGATTTCTACGGTATATGTTTAGTCGATGAATCAACAGGAGATGTGGAACGGGCTCCTAACTGGAAGGATCGCTTTAGAAACCTGAACAGGTTTGTGTTGTCATGTTTTTCCTTTTTGTTGAATTTCATATACTTTTAGGCATTTTCAGTGGTTAGAGTTTTTTCTTTGATTTTGCAGATATTCACACAACAACCTTCGCATCACACGCATCTTGAAGTGTCTGGGGACTCTAGGATTGAAGCACTACCAGGCCCCACTGGTCAAGTTCTTCCTCCATGAAACTCTTGTGGTGGGACACCTTCAAAGTCTAAAACAAAGTGTACTAGATTACTTTATGTTTGCTGTTTTGGACAAGTCAGAGAGACGAGAGCTGGTTAGATTTGCCTTTAAGCATTTCAAGCCCCAAGAACAGTTTGTCTGGGGCCCCAAGAAGATTCTGTCAGATGAGGTACATAGCAAAAGTTAAAAATTCAGTCATGCTACATGTAATAAGCAGCAAAGTGAGTGAACAGCAGGGACAAAATAAATGAAGGAAAAACGTAATTATAGTGAACTGTCAAAATATACTGTATACCTTGAATGCAGTGGAGGTTACTTTGGGCAAAAGTGTCTGCCAAATGCATAAATGTAAATGTGAAAACAATAAAAGCATAGAAAAGTGAGATGAAAAGATAATATTGATGATGGTGATGTTAATATGACAACAGCTACATCACCAAGCATGTCTTGTGATGCTCCTGATGATAGAGGTTTCAGCATTTGTTCCTTTATTTTTTTATTTATTTTATTAATTAAATGAAAACTTCTGTTGATGAATCAAGGCTGCACTATAGGAAAATTAGCACCAGTAAATGTTTAAATCATTTTAACATTTTTATGTATGATTTTTTTTTAATGATTGTTGCTTATTTTGAATAATTCAGAAACATGCTTGCACGAATATTCACTTTTGTAAAGTGTGTACGCTTGTGGACCAGTGGGAATAAACAGTTTACAATCACCATTTCCTAGTCTTTTGTATGTGTAAAAAGATCTAGCAAAAACATTTAGCAAAAAAGAGAATGTGCCAGTTCTGTCTAGAACTGCTTCTTTCTGCTATTTTGTTCCCAATTTGGCAAAATACCTGTAAAGGCCTTTTTTAACCTATAGCCTTCATTTTTACTTATTTGAACATTGATAGAAGACATGGCAATGACATTGACTCAAGGTCTACAGTTGTTATCTCTTTAGAATTTCATTTTTTTAGAATAGAGAAGTGAGCAATTTACTGTTTTATGACTTGTTATTGCGGATCTTCAGCTGATCTTTGACTTCATCAGATATAAAGCAGCAGAGAGCCACAGCTCAGGAGGAGTCTCTTATCCGCTATCCCAGAGACGGTGTTGTTTTATTTGCTGTTAAGCAACTTGTGAAATGTAAGCCTAAAGTGTGGTTACAACGACGTTGCTGTTAAGATTCTGTGTGAGTCTAGTTCTGTCAAACCGTGTAGGGAGATGGGCGCCGATTTATTTGGGTTTATCCCCTTCTAAATTTTTCACCTGTTTTTCTTTAGTCAGGGAGAGAGGTGAGATTATTGTCTTTAATTTTGTTTTCTTTTGCCAGGGAAGTTGTTTTGTTATAACTTTTAGCAAGACTGATTTGTTTGTTATTTTGGCATTTGCTCTCTCCAGACGCCTTGGTTAAGTTGATTGATTGATTGCCTTGATATTTGTATATTTTCTGTATATATTCTCTTGGTTTTTTTTTAAGCCCTTAATAAAAACACAAGTATATTTCTGGTATTTGGGTATGCTTCTGTTTTATGGCGTTAAATAGAGGGTTTTGTGTGAACCTTTATTAGAAATATCAGTGGTGAAAGTGACATGAACTGGGATAGAGGAAAAGGAGATTTCTCATCGTTAATTTATTTAATCTCTACTTTTAACTTTTGTTACTTCCGTTCCGTAAGAGGGGAATGTAACCCATTGATTCAGAAACTATAAAAAGTGCACACAGACTGACACCTGCTGTTTTATTAAACAGTGTTTATACATGTTATGAATGTAACAAAACAGCTCTTTAAATGGTTTTTAAACAGACACCTTCTAAATTTATGAAACCTTAATTGTGAAATCCAATTATAAGTAAGCACAAAGCAGAGGAAGGAACTTGACTGTAGGGTTTCTATTTGAGACCGCATTATCTAAATGACAATATGGAGCTGAAGTGTCTTTTCTCAGATTTTAGCTTAACTAAACTCTTCTTATTGCAGAAAATGCTTTAACTGTTTTTCAGGACACTAATTAAGTGTATGACATGATGTGTGTGGTATTTCACTTTTGTGGATTCTGTTGACATGTTTCCCTACCTTTACAAGTTCAATAAACTGATTTATAACATGTCAATGGGCCTTTCATGGTTTAATCGGATTCAGGGGAAGCTAAAAGGCTTTCAGCTTTGTTCTGGTCATACATTAATGTGTCTTGCAACCCTTTTATTTATTTTATGATTTCCTCTGTAGGAGTGGTAATCAGAAAGAAATGTGTAACAGAGTGTCACATGATGACAGTTAGGAGTCTGTGCTGTATAAACTGAGAGAACGTTAAATATCTCAATTGTGAATTAGATGGATGGTCGACCGGAACAGCAAGTTCTGAGCTTTCAGTCCCTATTTTTTCACCAAATTATGTCATTCATGTAGGTGGATCATTTAAAACCAGTGATTATCAGTGTGAATGTGATAAACATCTAAACTGTATCAGTCTTTAACACTAAAATAGCTTTAGTGTATTACTGATGCAGTTAAAGTCAATAGTCCCTCCACTGATAAAATAGTGAGACCAGTAAACATTAGTATAGAACCTACAGTAGATATAAAGTATCTGCTGAATCATTGAAAATATAACAAAATGCAGTAACCAAAGACGGACAAAAACAAGTTTGTTACTGATTTTCTGTACAGGGATTTGTGTGTTTGTTTGTGTGTTATGAACCAGCATGGATTCTGCTTAGATTCTATAAAGCTCAGATTTATTTCCAGTGAATCTGCTTAATTTCTTGATTTTTATGCACACAGACCACAACGTAAAGATGAGCTGTAACACTGAATTGCAAAGCTGTTTTTAACTAGTCCTACCCCGATATGCTTCATTAATTAAACGATTCTTTGAAGCTCTAGTGTGCATTCAATTTATAACTGATATATCATCAAAATAAAGGAAACGGATCATTTAAGATGACTCCAATTTAATAATTTATTAATTCAGTTAATAATAATATATAATAAATACATGTAAGAACCCAAACCCCTCTAAAGGTAGCCTATGTTCATTCAAACAAAGGATCAACTCTTCCTAACAGTAGATGGCGCACTTGTCCTAATCTTTCGTTCACGAGTGGGCTACTGGTCATTTCCGCACCCCGGATGTTATAGTGGCGGCGGTTGTTATGACAATGTGACGTTGTTTGTTTTTGTTTTTTCTTCTTTTTTTTTAATGCATGTTGTAGCGATCTTTTGATAACGTTTCAGTCAGGTAACATAGTTTGAGTTTTCTTTCCATGTCTTTGAAACTACATCAGATGGCCTCTTATACACACGAAGAGTTTGAACTCAGTCAGAAACATAAAGATATGTGAGTCCGTTCAGTTTGTTCTTGAGAACAGAGCTGCAGGTGTCGATTAAAAAGCCACTCTCAGTCATAATTGTAATCATTCATTCCTTGTTTTGAAACTACACGGCTTAATGACTGTAATTAGTCTCATGTAGACTGGGGAAAAGAGCATTACTGCTGCAGCAGATGGAAGCACACTATGAACAGCAGAAGGCTAAGAAGAAACAGCAGTGTTTGATGTCTCAAGCAGCGAAGGAGAGGAATGCTCAGATCCTTCAGGTTTCTCTGCTGTGTACTCTAACGTTATATGTGTATATATCACCGCCTTAGAGCTCTTATAGTGCTGTTTTTAACTGGTAGTCACGTCTTTTCTGTGTCACAAATTAACATCATCTCACAGGAAGTGACATTTAAAAAAAAAATAAGCATGAGCAGGTATTAATAATGGATGGTTTACTTTTTTATTCTGAGATTTATTAGTTGGCTTGTCTTGGCCTGACACGTGACATTCTGTTCAAACTTTTAAAAAATACAAAAATCTGCATGACATTATCAGCAACTTCATTTAAATGCCGTTCAGTTCCATTTTGTTATTTTTTCTGTCTTGCATACCCCTTTTTTAATAAACTGTAGCATATGCATATTTTCTTTTTTTCTTTTTTCAGTTTCAGAATTCATGGCCTAACTTCTTGCCTAATTAGATTAAACGCTTTAATTGCGTATGTTTAAAATGCATTTAGTGACATTTTTGTATTTTGTAAATTTTGTGCTTATTTCTTGTAGGATTTTCAGAATGCTGAAAAAAATCTTCAAACCAGACAGCTCCTTCATCCAGATATTATTAACCTTGAGGTATTAGACCAGCTTACGTCCTTATTTTCTGTCTCATAAAATAAAACTGTTGTGCAGTGTTTCATTTTTGAAAGCAGGTTATAGTAAATGTTGCATTTGAAGTGCTTTTTTGCATGTGTAGATGATGCCAACAGCATCTTTCCCCCGAGAAACTGTGTGCCCATCGGAGCCATCATAATTAATTGAAAAGGGGCGGTTATAGCACAACGTGTTTTTTTTTTATATGACAGGACAACTGCTGTAGATGCCAGCATGGAATGTTTTACCTGCTTAGGATATAAGAATGTAATAAAGAAGTAAACATTTATCTGCTCCTGTAAATAAGTTGATCTTTTGTTGTCCTGACATAGACTCTTTATTGGGCCTCAGTTGAACGGAAACTACCAGAATGGGAGCAGTATTTGCTTGGGAAAGGACAACCGCCGGTGAGTGAAACTGGGAGATTGCTTAGGCAACAGAGACAGAAATCTAGACAAGATCCCTCACCTGTACAATGCGAGGGTAAACCCCCTCGACCAAAACCTAGATGACCCATAAATAAACACAATTTAGTATTTTTTTTTTCCCAAATAGTTATTTTTATTTATTTTGTTTTTGTTGTTTACTGCTCATTTGATTTAAATATTGTGTATGCAAATACAGAGTAAATGTGTTCATTGAATATTATATTAGCATTTGCATACATAAGTGCATCCACATGGGGGCAATACTGACTACATTTTCTGTAATTACACCACTGTTGTTTCTTTTGTGTGTTTTTTTTTTTGTGTGTGTATATATATATATATATATATATATATATATATATATATAAATGAATGAATCAGTTGTGATTTGAAATAAACCATGTAATGAAGTAATAAAAATATGCATCTTTTGCCCATTATAATACTTTTTTTTGTTTTACCACACATTTTACTTTATTAGTGTTATTGCAGTTAGATTTCAAATTAAGTGGTATTTTTTTAAGTTACTTTACAATTTAAAATTAGTTTAGATGAGTTGTTTCCTTTACAAGTAAAAAATTATTATGCATATAGTTTGTTAAATGATAAACATGTTTTCAGGAAAAACAAATTCATCATCCTATTTCAATACTCAATATTTTCCTCCAAATTTACATAACAGAAGCTGCATCTGAGTTGCATTAGGCAATGCTGAGCATTACTAGTATCCTTAAGAACATTTTCTGATGTCCAGCTTAAATCAAAAATCTTGCAAGCTTTGCTGCACCGTCTCAAGACACACATCTGCAAATTTCTGTGGGAAAATCTGTATTGCTTTTAAATGCGCCCCTAAACTCTAATGCCTCCTACCTGAGCCCTCAGGAACCATGGGGTCATGACTGCCATTACACAAAGCCTTTCTGAGCACTTGGACTGTCCACACGATAATTGCTATTGTATTGTCTTGTCTGTTGAAGGGTCAACCACTTGAGTTGAGAGTTAAGTTGACTATAAGTTTGAAAATTATGCATTTTAGTTCTCTGGATTGGTTAGTTGTTGTTGTTTTTTTTTAAGTAGTGGTTTCACATATTCAGACTGGTGGTTTTGGGAATCTATAGGCGTGAAACAAGCTCCAAATGTATCTAAGAATTATATCACATTTTTTGTAGCTTGAATCTGAATGGATATATATATAATAAACAATATATATAATAAACATATGAGTGCATATACTTTCATCCTCACTTTCTTTTCTCATACTCGTTCACTGTCTTGTAAATCGGGAGAGATTGCAGACCGTGACCTAGCCTAATTGGATGATCAAACCAGTTCAGGGTGACACGGAGGGGCGGCTTGACAAACGTGATCATCTGGATGGTCAGGGTTGAAGTGGTGGTGGTTGGCAGCTGCCCTTTCTCCTCAGCTGGGACTCCTGCCCTTGAGGTCACGGCACCAGTCAAGGCTTCCAAATTGGCGGGGGGGTCAGTTGGCTGTGGAGGGGTGGAGAATTCTGGGTGTGGGTGGAGGGCAAGACAGCAAATTATCTAAAAGGGTTTTGAAGAGCACGATCTGGAGCCTTTCCAAATGACTAGTTCCGCATTATGTATTCTAATGGGAAAAGCCCTGAGGTGGTTTGGCTACAGATACCACTGCCAACTGAGGCTGTCAGAGCACTGGCCAAGGCCAAATGTTGTAGATCAGCTCCAGGCTTCAGACGCCTGGCCATCAGCCAGATCTCCAGAACACTATCTTAAGATGATTGAACAAAGTTGTTCATTACTAAATATCTTATTTCTGTAAAAATGTTATAGTTGCAGTTGCAAGAAAGCTAATTTTATCGGGGATTATGGTACATTGCTTGAAAATTTCTGTTTAAATAATTGAAAGATTACTAAATAAAAATATATAATAAAATGCTTGAGTATTTTCTTTAATCTTTATAATTAGATCACTAAAACAGAATAAATATAAAAAATTCCCCTTAGCGAAACAAGTTCATCTTCCATCAGAAACATACCACCCATTGCTCCCAAAGGAGCTTTTCACAACTAAAGATCTTTGTCAATGTAGTGCACTTAAACACAAATAGCTTTTGCTTGGGAGCCTGTTGGGGAATTCTCTCCATTCTTGAAACTATTATTCCAGCACTAGTGCTGGTCATAAGGGGGCTGCTGTTGTGTTTTTGTTCTGGCTAACTTATACGTCATTTTGTTTTATATTGATTTGGGGTTTTGATATTGCTATATTCCCCCTTTACCTCACCGGATCCCATTAACCCAAGTAGTCAAAACATCCACTCCATCCCAACATTTATGGTAGTACATTGTGTGTGCATTGCTTGTTTGTGTGTATATATATATATATATAT
>NW_015505181.1:3439938-3450195 GCF_001515645.1 Sinocyclocheilus grahami
TGATGTGTTGCTGTTTAAGCATGCTTCACTTTGTCAGACAGGTTCTATTTAAGTGATTTCTTGATTCAACAGCTCTGGCAGTAATCAGGCCTGGGTGTGACTAGTGAAATTTGACTCCGCTTTCTAAAATAATGTGGTTAATTGCAGTTCTTTCATCATTTAACAGGAGGGGGCAATTAATTTTTCACGTAGGGCCACGTAGGTTTGGACAGCTTTTTTCCCTTAATAAATGAAATCATCATTTAAAAACTGCATTTTGTATTTACTTGCATTATCTTTGTGTAATATTTAAATTTGTTTGATGATCTGAAACATTAAAGTGTGACAAACTTGCAAAAAAATAAGAAATCAGGAAGGGGGCCAACACCTTTTCACACCACTGTATATATATGTATATGTATAGTTTTACACTCTTAAAAATAAAGATTTTCTCAGCAGTGCCCTTTGGGGTTTCCCAAAGAACCTTTCATGGAACAATTCTTAAAAAAAACATTATTTCTTAATTTGAAGAACTTTTCCCTCTATAAAAAACCTTTTGCACAACGGAAAGGTTCCATGGATGTTCAAGCTTCTTCATGGAACCATATATGCCAATGAGAGTGTATATATGGATTGGACTATATTTTGATCAGAAATCCACCTCGGGCTGGGTGTAAAATCACATTCTAAGGGATCAGTGAGTGACACATGGCCTTATATCAAATCCCCTGCATTCTAACTTGGTGAATTGAAGAGAGTACCAGCTTAACAGCAGGGTTTTTGGTCTGAGTTAATTAAGACCCATCCATTGGAAAACAGGGAGTAGAGACTGTTCTGAAAGGGCATTCTGGGTCAAAAGATTAGCACCGGACATCCCAGATTTACTGATCCTGCCAAACAATGAGAGTGATTACAGGTCACTCCTCTATAGAAGCAATACAGCAATTTAAACAGATAACTATTGAAGATCTGCTGATAAGCCTTAGATTTCATTTAGCGGTTTCCTTTGGCCCATATCCCTTATTTCCTAACACAACGCATTCATATTTATATAATGGGGCGCTGAGATTGTTGAATGTGGAACAGATTTGAGGTCAGACCGTTGTCTCTTTTAAGACACTGTGGGTAAAGAGTTGGACGAGGGGACAGAAGGTCCCCTTCAGCTGCGTTGCCTGAAGCTCTCAAGACTGCTTCTGAATGGAGGTCATACCCGAGACTGACATTGATGTCATTCCGGCGAGGCAGAGTCCCCGTGCTCCATGCGGCTGCCTTGACACCTTAGAGCAATAAAGCTCCTTCTCTGAGCGTGCCCTTGACGAGCAGGACGGAGGCAGCGAAGGGGGCACCGCTGCCTGCCACTCAAGGCCCTGCGTGGGTAATGCCTTATCCCACTCATTTAGGAATGGGAATGTGAACACTCAAAGCATGTTTCATTTCTCTTACAATGTGTGTGTGACACTATTTCAAACATCCATGTGTAAACAAGGATATCTGAAATCATTCAAAAGATATATGTTTTAAAATCTAGTTTAAAATATGTGTGTAATTCTTTGTTTTTAAGAGTTGATTGACAAGAATTGTTGAAGGGTTTTTTTTACTTTATTTGAACGTTTTTTCATTATTTTTTAAAAACAAATTTGTCGTGTCTATTAATTTAAAAAGTACATTGGTTATGTATGAGACAACTTATATTAAAAATAGCTATTTTTCATGAATGGCACTGTTTTCTTTCTTTCTGGCTGTTACTGCATTTGACTTGAACTACCCATGCCTTTTCATAAAAAGTATAAAAAATATGTGATGATTTTCTTTCTTATCATTTCTTATGGTTTTCTTGTCACCAAAATGGCTTCCTTAATGTTGGTTACACCATTTTAATTTGGCGGATAAGATTTTCAATTATTTACAATATTTAAAAAAAACTGCCTTATTTTTAAAGGACCCCCACACCCCCCATTTCTTTTTTTCCCTATTATCTCTGGAATGAATCTCAGGTCATTTTTGTATGAATTGTATTTTTAACGTATTTTTATTTGTGAATGTCTACTTTTTTCACATGCAGTCTCGGTTATTCGTTGAATGAATGTTCACAGCCTGTGAAACTGGATTAAACAACATATTGTCAGGTTGACATTCTTTATCTTCATCTTCTTGGACATAAATACGTGTACAGAACACCATGCGGTCGCTTGGCTGAGTCCATCTTTTCAACACCGATCTGCAGGAACGGATCCAAAGAGCGCGCGCCGGACGCTCATTAACTTTCCCCTTGGCGCGCTACAATGCGCCTCGCGAGCGCTTTGTGCCAAGAAGCAATGCTTCTCTTAACAAGTACTACAACTAGCCCGCTCTTCTCCAACTGGGAGAGAAATTGCTTTCCAAAATGACGGAAGGAGGACGGTTTAATTAGAATTTCATTTGGGCTAAACTGAGAGAAACGATGTAGTTAACATTTGGTGGACTTAATTGGGGCCTTTTCTTCCTCGCCCCCTTAAAAATGCTGACGCTACCCCCGTTAATCTTCCATTTACAATCAATTGAGTTGACCAAACAAAAGTCTGGGTCTTTTTTTTTCTTCCTGTCTCAGCCGGGCTTTTGTCGCTTGTAAATGCCTCAATTTCGGCTGATCTCTGTCGTGTACATGCTCTCCGCTGTTGACAGTTCATTAATGCGCTCTTGTGCCTATAATCCTCCTCGCCGAGCTACATGTGCATGCAGTAATGAGCTCCGTTGTCAATTAACATGTTTCTAGAAGCAAAGCTGGTTGCTCAGATGTTTGAGAGGTAAGTGCAGAAAAAGGCCAACGAGACTGCCTTTAGGTTGTTTTCTTCCCTGCAATCTTTTTAGGCACTAGGCAAGATAGGCAGCTTTACACAAAAGGGATTTTTTTTATACCCCACACAAACATGTCTTTTGGTGAGACCCGCCCTCACTGGTATTTTCCCAGACCTATTCACCACCAGAAATTCTCTGACCTTTTAGTTCATCTTTTTTATGTGTTATATTGTTTAACCAATACTCACAGCAAATCGAATTTAAGCCCACTTATTTTTAAGTAAGATAAAAGTTACAACCTGTAGTGATGAGTTTATTGCACTTTTAGACCACCTTGAATGTCATGAATGGTGAATAAAATCGAGCTGAAACCGAAAACCTAAATAAAATGATGCATTTTGATGCAGAACAAAATAGACATTGCAACTTGTTTTGACTTTTATTCAATTGAAAAGGCATTATTCACATATTAGCTCAATCATGCTCTTCCACTACGTTTTATGCAATAGAACATGATGCATTAAAATTCAATTAAAGTTTATTTGTATTCTTCTAAATTGTTATCTTACTAGTCTTTTTTAAAAACTTTTTCTGTCTTCGCTTTGCCCAAGAAAATGTACATTATACTCAGAAAATGCGCACTATAAATTCTGTTGACTATCAAATGCAGGCAGTGTAGCTCTCGAGACCCGACTATCCCTCACGAGTCATACCGTGATTTATGTTTTTAAAAAATCACGCCTATATTCCACATGGGACCACATTTGAAGGCAGTTGTATGAAATAAAGACACTTCTGTTCAAACACATTTTAGAACCTCTGCCTCTGAGGAGGTGAATAGGCCATTCAACTAGAAATATTAGTCTTCTTCGTGGTCCCAAGACGTGGGCATAATTGCTAATTGGGTTGTAATTGAGAGAGCGAGATTTGGGATCACGCGCTCGTCTCTCATCAGAATTTCTGTTAGCATGTAAGGATAATATTGTTCCAGGATCCGTGCGCGGAATACATTATTGTTTATTAAAGCTGCGGTGATGAGGAGAAGTGTAGTCCATTTTCCACCTTCTGATGAACACGACTTGATGCGCTGAAGCGTCCCCTGAGGCTCTTTAGTTGATTAACGTAATAGGCTTTCAAGAGTCCATGTTTTATCTGATAATTTGAGCCATTAAACTGAAGTCAAGTGTACGGTCACACAGGCAGAGTCGTGTATCAAATGTCTGAGTGAAACCACAGGCTTTGAACTCCACCAGACATGTCATTGGAAGCTTTAAATGTAACTGTGCACTGAATGGCTGCAGGCAAAAGATCGATAGTTATTTATTATATTTAATAGATGAATGAGTCTTGTTTGTCTCTAGTTTTTTGTTTTGTTTTTTAAACTCTAAAAATCACTCTAGCTTGAGGTTTATAATTTATGTGGCTAAAGTCTATTTCTTAACTCCCTCCCCTTCATTTTTACTTAAAAAACGAATTTTATGTAAAAATAAATCTTTAGTCCCTTTTTATATTTGCATTTTTTTTACAATAGCAAACAATCACGTTTAAATAAATTTTCAACTAACCTTAAATTCTGTGCACAGTTATATAGATTTTTTTTTTAAAACACCAAAATGAAACAATTAAACTTCATGTGAAACAGACAGACACATTTTAAATATAAATGGTAAACTCGTTTTTTTTTCTACAAATGAAAAAAATCAATCAATCCGACATTGTTGTAGTTATGATTTTATTGTAGCATATTCGCTTTACTGCGTCAGCAATTGTCAACAAATTTATCAAACATTTCTTTTTACACGTAGGTTGCATTTATTTATAAAACGCTTTTCCTTCATCTAGTCTACAAATAATTGCTTGGTAGCCCCGTATGGCAGTGGTTTAATTAAATAATATTTTGTTCTGTTTTATGTACAATTCCTCGATGATGTGATGATTTTCTCCCGTCCCGTCCATCGTCGTCCATTTCGGTGGAAGATGTTAAAGCACCACAAAAAAAAAATCGTGCTGTTCATCAGTTGTCCAAGCTCAGTCAAAAACTGGTCGAGTCTCAGTTTTGGTGTCCTCTGGAAGAATCATTTCCGCCGGATAAACTGCTGTTGCTGTTTTATGTACAATTCCTCGATGATGTGATGATTTTCTCCCGTCCCGTCCATCGTCGTCCATTTCGGTGGAAGATGTTAAAGCACCACAAAAAAAAAAATCGTGCTGTTCATCAGTTGTCCAAGCTCAGTCAAAAACTGGTCGAGTCTCAGTTTTGGTGTCCTCTGGAAGAATCATTTCCGCCGGATAAACCGCTGTTATCGTGCAATTTCCGTATGTGCTTTTTCAAGTCAAAGTTCCTACAGAAGCCTTTCCCGCAGGTCCCACAGATGAAGGGCTTCTTGTCATTGTGCGTGTGCATGTGAAACGTGAGGTTATAGATCTGATGGAAGGCTTTGCTACAGATTGAACACTTGTACTGTTTCTCGCCACTGTGGGTCAGTTTGTGATTCTTGTAATTCCCTGAAAAAAAATAAAAAATCGAATTATGTCAGTTTTTTTCCCAACACGTCAACAGCTTACAATTAAGTTACATTTAACAGAAGAGTTTCATTTCCAAGCCTTCACTAGTCAGCACTTTGCATGTTGAAGTCAAGAAGTTGTCAAACTTAGTTAATGTCACATCAAGAACTGTCGATGCACAAAAGAGTTAAAGGTCTGTGTTTTGACCCGTATGAAATGTAGAAATGTTGTAATGGTTAGTAGTTAGCAGAGTGACAAATTGATCTCATTTGAATTAAAATTGTACATTAAGAAAAAAAGCAATCGAACGAAATATGTAGGGTTTTATTTTATGCGAAAAACATGCTTACCTTTTTGATGAAAGCCCTTTCCACAACATTCGCAGACGAATGGTTTGTAGCCCGCATGAATTCGGATGTGTGTGTTTAAAGTCGAGCTTCTGTTGAAAGCTTTTCCACACTGGTTACATTTATGAGGTTTCTCCTGTGAGTGAATTCACAACATCTGGGTAAGTCAATTATATCCTGCGTGCGCATTTTATTCATATATATTCAATTATTGGGGCTATAAAATTGCAGTTTATTTGTACTCACCTGTGTGTGAATAATTTTATGTCTACATAGCGTGCTGGCCTGCCTGAAACCTTTCCCGCAGACTTTACACACGAACGGCCTCGCGCCCGTGTGCACCGGCATGTGACGGGTCAGGTTATAATGCGCGTTGAAGACCTATGAAGGAAAAATGAAAGAGCTTAATAAACCGTTTGTTTGTTTTATTTTGTGTGGGCATTATTTGACTTTCCCACATCCCGTCAAAACAACTTGACAAATTCCGTAATGTACCTTTCCACAAACTTCACACGTGAAGTTCTTGGGTTTCCCGTCAGCAGAACAGTTATTCGTTTTGCTGTGCGCTTTCACTCCGTTCTTCTCAGTCAGATTGTGGTTCTCCCGCACAATCTGGTCCAGCTGCCCTGGCAGATGCTCTTTATGTGGGTACTGAGGTGTGGGGAATCTCTCGGGTGAAACGCACGCAAGTTTGGCGTTCTCCAACAAGAGGAGCTTCTGATGCGCGCTTATGGCTTGCGCTTGAGAGTTCGCGAATGCTGAGGAAAATAAATGTCCGCTCAGCAGCTCGGACTGATGGTAAGCCGAGTCCAAGTAATTGAAATAACACAAGGATCCGTTAGTGGGCATGGTCAGCGCTTGGTGTATCACCTGCGGTTTGATGACCCTGCTCCCCGGCAACAACGAGTGCTTGGTTCCCGCGTCCGTTTTACTGCAGACGCCGCAGTTGGCTTTACACATGGCCGCTGAAGTGCATAGCGCTCCCCTGAAATTAACTTTCCAAAACTCGGAGTAGTTCATTAAAGCCTTGGCCTGCAGGTCGTAGCTGAACGGCTGGATCGGGAACATGCAGGGCATCGGCGAACACAAGCCGGCCGTCTTCTTCCCCTCGGATCCCTCAAGTCCTCCACGGCGCTCCTCCGCGGCGGCGGCTTTTGGTTCCGACGTCTTGGACATGATTCTGTCGATGGAAAAGGCCAGGGACTTGGGTGCCGCCGTGGCCCCGCTCCTGTCGTCTAGTCTCGGGCAAGACATCACTGTTTCCAGAGGGAGAGAGCTCGCCATTTCTACCCAACTTGGTGTGAGCATCGACCAGCCGCCCCGTCCTCTCCTGCTGAATTCCAGAGAAGCCAGGACAAGCACCAGTTTAATAAGCACCTTGCTTTTACACTGTCACCCATTTGCATTCAAATGGCCATCCCCAGAACAATAGCATCCAGGGGTACCCGATTAATGCTCATTAACTAGTACACACACAATTAACAGGACATTACAGAGCTCGTTAAGCAGAGAATAAGACGCAACCCCTCCCAGAGTCGATTCCTATTCAGCACTTGCGAAAATCTTATAGCAAACTTACGCCAGAGAGTCGATGTTGTAGTTTACCTTTTTCCTCCAAAGCGCACAGCAGATGTATTCAACGATAACGGCGTGACTGCACTGTCACATTTCACGTTTTACTCGCACACGTCCTCATCAGCGCGAGATCACTGTCTGGAGCACTTAGCTGACATCACTAGCTCTTGCTCTTATCAGGGTGACAATGAGACGCCATCACCAGAACTGTCCCCTCTCTTACCGCTCATTTATACACGGCCACGGGGGTGGTATGCATGACAGATACTACAGATTATTATTTACGTTTCTTGCCTCAAATGGTCTGTCGCGCATCCACAGCACAGTTCATATTATGGTGCAGGTGGAGAGCAGTAAACCGAGAAAATAATGTCTGTAATTTACATTATTTTGCTGACTTTTTTCCGAGTTCACTTATGAAAAATTAAACAAGTAAAACGTACTTTGCTTTATTTAAAATGATTGCTATACATGATATTTTTTATGATTCCGTTGTATTTATTTATTTAATAGTTTGACAGGAAATGTGCAGATGCCAGACTTGCTTGACAGGGCTCTGTGACGATATAAACACACACACACACACCTACATATACACCCAAACAAAGATATAAACTTAAATTAATTGTTTTTCCACCAACCAACCAACCAACCAACTAACTAACTAACTAACTAACTAAAAACTGAAGTTCTGTTGAAATCCAACTGCTTAAAATGCAATAGCCAAATAATATTGATGTACAGTATATTATAAAGTATGTACAATTTTATAATTTTTTTTATCTTTTATAAATTTAAAGACATAAAAAAGTTAAAAATCTTTAACTTTTAAATCTTTAATAAATCTTTCAGATTCTTTCAGTTAATATTTTAAAATGTCTGATTAATTAATTTATGTATTTATTTATTGTTTGTTTGTTTGTCCAACAGTCAGTGGGGTTAAAGGGGTAGTTCACCCAAAAACATTATTTACTCAGCCTCCACTTGTCCCAAACCTGTTTAACACAAAAGAAGATATTTTGAAGAATGTTGGTAAACAAACAGTTGACAATAACCATTGATTTTTTCCCCCCATACTATGGAAGTCAATGGCTATATACCATCAATACTTTCGTTACCAACATTCTTCAAGATATCTGAAAGAAACAGCTGAAATAAATTCATACAGGTTTGGAACAACTTGAGGGTGTGTAAATGACGACAGAATTTCTAAACTATCCCTTTAGTTATTTTATTTTATTTTATTTTATTTTATTTTTATTTTATTTTTTTATTTTTTTATTTTTATTTTTTTATTTTTTTTAATTTTGTTTTGTTTTGTTTTGTTTTATTTTATTTTATTTTATTTTATTTTATTTTATTTTATTTTATTTTATTTTATTTTATTTTATTTTATTTTATTTTATTTTATTTTATTTTATTTTATTTTATTTTATTTTATTTTATTTTATTTTATTTTATTTTATTTTATTTTATTTTATTTTATTTTATTTTATTTTATTTTATTTTATTTTATTTTATTTTATTTTATTTTATTTTATTTTATTTTATTTTATTTTATTTTATTTTATTTTATTTTATTTTATTTTGTTTTGTTTTGTTTTGTTTTGTTTTGTTTTGTTTTGTTTTGTTTTGTTTTGTTTTGTTTTGTTTTATTATTTTGTTTTGTTTTGTTTTGTTTTGTATTTAACAAACGGCCCCAAACATAAGGGTTAAAGAGGGAAGTTGTCACTAATGTTGAGTACCAATTACTAATGTATTATGAATTTTACTATGTAAGTAATGTAATGTTTGTAATTTACTATGTATTGTATTTGTGCTTTTTTTTATCTGAAGCTCTCTAAACATTGTCACGTAACCTACACATCTCTGCAAATAGTTTCTTCTGATTCTTCTGAATGCTTACCTCAAACAAACAGACTAAACAAAAAAGCACTCGTGTAGTAATAGTAAGAGAAAAAGAGAGTAGCTGTCGAAGTTACTAAGAAAATGGTGACCAAGGAGAAAAGATGTGTTGTCAGGCAATTGCTGTGTACTGCAAAAAATGGCTGTTTTAATGCAGACTTGAGTCCTTTTGTCAGTCAGGACATTCCAGCAGCCCGTCAATCGAGTTTCTCACCTGCGCCTCACTGGCTGTCCGTTCACCTCTCTTCAGCATCCCAGAATCCCTCAGATGTGCACATACGGTAAACATTTGCATGGTCACAGTATTTCCTTAATAGCTTTTTTGATTGTGCGGTCTTGTCATAGCCATACATGGCTTCCTATCTAGTGCATGCTCTCTTAGCCTGCTCTTTTCTGTTATAAATTGTCTTTCAGTGCACCTTTCTTCTCTATTTTCCTTTTCAAGTCCTAACGTTCTTTCAAGTGCTGAGTGAACCACTTTTGCTCTGCCTCTATTTTTCTGACCCTTGTCCGTGCACAGTACATTCTCCATAATGTCAGCTCTGAATGGCGCAGTGGTCTCCAAAGCGCAGGGGGACTCGACCGCACCTTTGATGCTCCGAGCAAAAGGTTTGAATGGTTTTCCCAGAACAATGGCAAGGAACCCTGACAAAGCCGCGGGTGCAGGGCAACCTGAGTAACCCTACTTCACCTTCCTATTCACCATTCACGTCCCTCATCTGTCCACCAAATTAAATATGGTCTGCAAAATGGACAAGGGAATGTCCCCTCCGGTGTTATGGGGATGGAGGAGACTGCGGGACACAGACGTTGTGTCTTGTGAGTAAGGCCAGGCATTAGCATATTCACTTCAGGCTGCAGAACAGGTAGATGAGGGAAGAATGGGAATGAGAATGAGTGAAGGATGGGATTCGAGCCATTTGATTGGGTGCAGAGGATGTGAGCTCATTGCTCTCAAGGGCCTGATTATCCACTTTAAACTTATTTCGAACATATTTTGTGTTTCTTTGAGGGGATGTCTCAAGTTATCAAACTTTCACATGACATCACCGTTGAGAGGCCATGCTGCATCATGGACTTGTAATTCTTTAGTAATGCTGTTTATTAGTTTTTTTATGATTATAAATACTTTATTAAATTTATATGAAATATTTATATTATATTTACTTTA
>NW_015505181.1:3450242-3467840 GCF_001515645.1 Sinocyclocheilus grahami
TATATAATATATATATATATATATATATATATATATATATATATATATATATATATATATATATATATGTTATATTTATATTATATATAAATAATGCTGTTTTTTTTACTTTCAATTAATAAATTCTTTAAATAAATTGTTTCAACAATAATATTATTATAAAATATAAATCAACATATTAGAATAATTTCCGAAGGATCATGTGACGTTGAAGACTGGAGTAATGGCTGCTGAAAATTCAGCTCTGGCATCACAGAAAATATTTGTGATATTTTATATTTTCATATTTTTTTTAAAATATATTAAAATAGAAAACAGTTATTTGAAATCCTAATAATATTTCACAGTATTTATTTTTATTCAAATAAATTTGGTGAGCTTAAGAGACTATTATTTCAAAAACAATATTGGTGTGTGTGTGTTTAACTTCAATGAGTTCAAGCTGTACTGTTTGATCAACAAGAACTCAGTCAACCAAAATATTTAAATATTCTAAATTACTATTGTATTATGAATTGACAATAATTGATCAAAATAATGTAATAATTTTGAATGAAAAATGGAGTCCTTTTGTTAATGCAATAAGGCTGTCAAGGCTATATTGTAAATACAGTCACTTTTCTGTGTTATATGAACTTTTCAGCCATGACTGTATTTACAATATAGCACAGCCTCTCCTATAATTGCTTAATCGTAATGACTTGAAATCTTTAAGAAGCACATCTTTATCTTTTATTCAGAAGTTGCCCAGCTAAAGTCATTTAGAAAAAGTCAAAAACATTGAAAGGTTTAAATATGCTAACACAGCTGATTGCGACATGTAATGGTGTCTTGATTGATCACAGCTCGCTTGAAGGGCGGATATTAGGTAGAGTGAGCTCTCAGTGTAAGCCCATTCCCAGGGCCAGATATGACACACTTTATCCTCTCAGCCATTTCTGATTAAAACAGGATGATGATCTTCATCTTCATCTCTCTTTGTCTCGCACTCTGACGGCGCTCCCATGAGCTGAACATAATGTGAGATTACTTCAAACATTAAGCTATTCATTTCACGGAAAAGATCAAAAATAATAATAATCAGGCCCGTTGTACCCCAGTCCTAATGCAGAGATAAGATGGTTGCGGCTTGGTAAGAGGCTTTGAATTGTCCTTGTTGAAGGGATCTGACATCTACCTGTTTACTTAGAGGGTTTAGAGACGCAAGCTGGCATCCAATCGCTCCACACGAGCTGCGCTTCTGAGAACAGTCGTCCAGGTGAGAGTCGTGCTCCGTCGAGTCATCACACAATGACATCTGCTCGAGCAGGCAGGGCGAAACTACGCACGCTGTGGGCCTCGAATTGAAACGTTCAAGTCTAACCCAACGTTGGCACACAAATGTCTGTCAATCTTGTGCTACTCTGCTGTGTGTTTCTGTTTTTCATTTGCCCACCGCATTCGTTCCGGAGGTCACACGCTGCGCTCGAAGCCTGGCCTCGCCTCGCCTCGCCTCCGCGTCTCCGAAACCCTCTCCCCCGCAGATGCGAGTGTGAACCTGGGGGCCAGTTCTTGTTGCGCCGGTCAATTGGAGAATCTTTTATTTGGATACACTTATCATTCCTATTTCCTAACCTGATTGAGGCTTAAAAGCCAAAGCAGCTCAGATCGTGCCAGAATAAATCTCCTTGCCTATTAATCTGTCGCCGGGTCCTCTCCCTCTCAAAATTGTTGCATTGCGGCAGGATTTATGAGGAAATTAAATGTATGATATCCGAGCCTCCTCTTACGGCGCTCCGCGCGCGGCGACAGAGCATTTCTGTCGTCCTCTGTTGATTACAGTGAAATCAGCGCGAGAGTGGCGCCTCGGAGGAAGCGTACATTCCCACAATTAGGTCACTGCGGCGGGCCACGGGAACATATTCTAGCGCTGGGCCTCTCTCATTTGTCTTTCCCTGCCCTGTGCCCCCGCGCCAAGCAACACCAAATTGTATTCGTGGGTTTGGATCGGAAAGAGTAAGGAGATGAAAAGGCAATTTCCATCTGCTAGTTAAAGCTCCTCCATTCCTTTCTCTGGTTCTGAGTGCTGCATTATTGCCCATAGTCTGTGCTCCAGGGGGTTAAATGAAACACTTCACCTTAACAACTATGTGCCAGTGGACACTATGCAATATTATTTAACAACATGACGTGTAAATGCTGAATGATACATTATACAATCATCACTGGACCTTTATAGATCATAAAGACACCACAGCAAAACATATAGGCTATATTCTTAAATTCAGATCGTTGTAAAGATATAAAAGCATTTAAAATGTTAAAAATATACAATTGAATATTTTTTCAAATACCCCAAAATATTAAGCAGCACAACTGTTGATAACAATAAGAAATGTTTCCTGAAACAAATCGGCATATTAATATCATTTCTGAAGACTGGCTATTGGAGAATTGGCTGCTGAAAATTCCGTTTTGGCAACAAAGGGTTATATTACATTTTTAAATATATTAAAATAGAAAACAGTTATTTTAAAGTATTGAAGTATATTAAAGTATATTAGTAAAGTATATTTATTTTAGTATTACTGTATTTGCGATCAAATAAATGCAGCCTTTGTGACCACAAAATACTTTCAAATCATAATACAATTCAATTAAATACAATTTGTGTTGTCACTGGCCACTCAGTCTCCTTCTGCATATCATTATAAATTAATTTAAATTAAATACAAATTATTTGACCAGTCAATCTCCTTCTGTATAAAATAAATAAAATAAAAATTATATCTGAAATATGATCTCTTTATTTAAATTTATAGACTGTTGGAATTTAAGCTTAGAGGTGGTTCCTCAATGATGTTAGTGATATTAAAATATGAACAGTTTTCACTTCGTGTAATGATTCATGTTTGGTACCAAATGTGTGGGTTTTTTTTTTTCATTTCAAATCTCTTGGTTGTTTTTCTCATCCTTGAAGACTTGTTTTCGAGCAATCTATGTTATAATTAAGATATTCCATCTTCTTTTAATATGTCATGGTATTAATATCTAATCCCTTACTGTCTTGAAGATCAGACCGATTTGTTTTGAAAATCTTATATGAAAAATGTTAATCTGATTGAGAAGATCTGCCTTGGGACTGGTCTGTGTGTCATCTTTGGTCAATCAATCTCCTTCTGTCCTGGAATTATAGGCACTGAAGATGAGCTATGGCTTAATCCCAAAATGTTAATCTCAGACTTTCTTCTTTTTCTTTTCTTTTTGATGGAAGTGGGTGGGTGTGGGCAGAGGTTAAGTCATGGTTGAAGTATTGTGTGCTTCACCTCTACTGCAAGTACTGAATGAAGCATGTGCTGTATGCAGGTGTTGCTTCTGAATTTGAAACTTTGGGCATAACTTTATGTATAAAGACTTATAGGGTGAATAAAACATTGTGACCTCTATTGTTATTCATTAAAAAGCAAAAAAAAACAAAGTTATGCGTTTGAATTCTTTTATTTTGTAAGCCCCAGTTTCTTGCATTCCAACTGGGGTTTTCATAAGGCCGACGCAAGATGAATCCACCAGTTACTTTCCACAAAATCAAACGATTTCAGATAAGATTTCTGACAACTGGGACATGCAGCTACTGCACAGAGGGGAATATTAAACGCTGTATACACGAAACAACAGTGGCAATGATGAAAACCTGCAAGCATTTAGAGGCCATCTGAATAGAAGGATCGGAAATGCTTTGTTGCAAAGAAACAAAAAGGATACAAACAAAAAGCATCTTTGTGATTACTCCCCAAATAGAGAATAAATATATTTTAGATTATTATTTTTTTTTTTTAATAATGCATGGCTTAAAAACATAAAAAAGTATTGACGTCAGTTTAAGCTATGGGAATATATTGCATCTAAGATACAGCTACAAACATACCACCTTACCTAACTTGTTAAAAAAGGTGTCTCAAAACATTTTGGGTGTAAACACATTGTGGATTTTTGATGTGTTGTTGAAGTGAGCTGAATATATAAGCATCTGAACAAGTTAATACAATCATGTCAGTTGGCCTACACGCCAAAAGAAATGAAGTCTATGCACAGTTATGTACCATTACTGTATTTACAATACATTGAAGAAGCGTCATACGGATTTGCATTGAACAGGGACACGACGAGCATTGTTCCTTACCATCTCACACAACATCGTTTACAAATGGTACTCCATATTGCTTAGAAACATTTAGGAATGAATTTCAGACATTTTGTTTATTCCCACCCCCCCACCCCCGTCAAACTGTGTCAATTAATGTTAAGTTTGGTTAATATATGCTTTTATCATCTGAATAGAGATTAATATATTTTGTTTCATTTTAATTGAAGGTGGTCCCTTGAATGTCATAGAGCACGTCGTTAACAACATCCAGACATGTACGAGTGATGGACAGTGGTACATGCATCGTTTTAGGCCACGATAGACATGGCTGACTGAATTGTCCACACCTAATTGTCTTCAGCAGAATCTAGTCATCTTCCTCATCGCTGTCCTTCATGGATATGCCTTGCATCCCTCCCTCTCTAACAGATGCTGTAGCCTCTTCTAGAATCAGCCTGTTTCTCACCGTCTCATACATCTTGCTGTTCAGAGTGGTGTCCAACACACCTTGTAGTCGGAAATCACGATACTTTTTCTGCAGAAACAGAGAGCATTGTGGGAATAGGTATAGGGGCATGAAGTGGATCTAGAGTGTTTTAGTTGTATATACATGAAAATAAAATGTGATGTATATTTTATTTTTGTCTCTTGCATGAATATGGTACAGCACTTTGATGTCCCATTATGTTGTTTGAGCATTAGAAGCAAATAGCACGATTGTTCTATATATGTAGACCTATTAAACTATTATCTAATATAAAACTAACTCTGCATATAGGTGCATTTAAACAATAAAATGTTGAATTGTAATGTTGACTACATGCACCAAGATCACCTTTCAACCCTATTGTTTTTGGGAGAAAAAAAAACCAAGGCTGCATTTATTTGATCAAACTACAGTAAAAACAGTAATTTAGTGAAATATTATTACTATTTAAATAATATTTTTTCATTTTGAATGTACTGTAAAATATCATTTATTCCTGCGATGGCAAAGCTGAATTTTCAGCAGCCATTACTCTAGTCTTCTTAGCCAGCAGAGACTGGAGAGGATGACCACCTTCATTTGTCTGATCCACCTCTGTAATCTGATTGGTTGGTATGTGCATATTTTTATAGCATGTGTTTACAAGTGCATTTGATGCAAATACTGTGCTATGATTACTTCCTGCACATACTTGGGCAGTTTTGAATCTATAGCTGTTCTGCATTGAATTCAGATGGCCATCTATACGCACTTTAGTGGTCAAGTATGGTGTCGTTTTTACCTTTACAATTCTGATGAGGATTTTCAGCTGATACACATGCAACTGCAGGTCCATACGGTCTATCAGCCAGGTGCCCAGGAGATTCATTGTGCTGGTGTACCATTGCTGAAACACAAATACATTGTTCTCCAGCAAAGACAGACACACATATAGATGCTGCCACGCACAAACACACAAGAACACACATCTACAAAAACAACAAACACATACAAGTGATGGCAGCAGATCTGTGTCAAGAGATCAGATTATGTGAATGAAAATCCTTTTAGTACAAGATCTAAAAATACTCACAACTATGAGTAAGTCACTTATGCTCATCATATATATAATAGTTTTATTAATTTTATCATAGTTTTTGCTGTGTAAGATTAAGATTAAAAAACAATAAAGAAAATAAATGAATATTTTCCCCCACAATTAACTTGATCAAAAGTGTAAAGACATTTATAATGTTACAAAATATTTCTATTTCAAACAAATCAATTCATCAAAGAATTCATCCTGAAATTCCACAAAATCTTAAGCAGCAAACAGCAAAACCTGTTTTCAGCATAGATAAGAAATGTTTTTTATGCAGCAAATTATTACAATGATTTTTGAAGGATCGTACAACACTGAAGACTGGCGTAATGGCTGAAAAATTCATCTTTGCCATCACAGGAAAAAATTACATTTTAAAATATATTCAAATAGAAATCAGGTATTTTAAATTGTAATAATATTTCACAATATTACTGTTTAGTTTTGATCAAATAAATGCAGCATTGGTGAGCATAAGTGACTTCTTTCAAAAACATTAATTACATTAATAGCCATCTTAATTATGCACTTTTGATCGGTAGGAGTTTTCTTCTACTAAATTTAGCATCAAGTATACTAGATTCACTTGTAGAGAGATATGGAGGAAAATGACTGGTAGAACAGAGCTTAAAGAGGCACTGAGAGCAAATTGGTCAGATGAGCTCTGCCTCAGATGAAGTCCCTCTGTCACAGTCATGATCCTCACCCAAACCTCTCCCTGTCTCCACAGCTCCACCCAGGAACTGCTAATTGACAGTTTTGGATCCCATCCGCTATCTCCTGTGCTGCTTTTGGACACTGATCATGAGAGATGTTGCCCATGTTAAGCCAGCCACAATCCTGCCCTGAGCCTGCGTGCATTTCAAACGTGGCACTTTCTGTCACATTGAGAGAGAAACATCCATCTTTCCCAGCGGACATGTTGTCTTTACCGCAGTCACAATGAGCTTGCTAATGTAACTGTGGCTTAGGGTCTTTTTTTTTACGAGACTTCCTCTCTCTTAGTCTCAGCGTTTTGCCCTCTATTTCTACTCACTGAAATGCACTGAACTCAAAGCACCTCCTAAATAGGCAGCACACTTAGCTTTTGGGCTGCAGATGTTAGACCGTGGGGAGAATCTCGTTTGAAGTCTAATTGATTAGTTATGATCGAGCTGGTCTGATGGTAATCTGAGCTGACTGAGTCTCAACGGTTTAGGAGTTGAGCAAATCGAGCCGGAGACACAGGAGGTGTGTCTTGGGTAACTGCAGCACACTTGACAGTACCACCATGAGGCCTTATGCATACAATCAGTAAAAAAGAATCGAGAAAATGTTAGACTAGCATTGCTGAGTACCAGGGGTGTCATGTACCTATTGTTTTACAGGGTCACCAGTGGCATGACCAGTATATATATATATATAGAAAATACAATATATATCAAGAAAATATTAATGCCGGGTTTAAGTGGGTCTTTTTTTTCATATATACGAAAAACCTGAACTCTAAGACACCCTTTAAACCTGGCATTAACAATTTACATATATTCTTCACAATTATTATTTACACATAATTATTAATTAATTTATTTACTATGGTTTTTAATAATAATAAAAAATAAAATAAACCAATGCTTACAGATTTTCCTTGTATGGAAGAGAGAAAAAAACTTTTTTTTTTGTGTTCCACATAAAACACACAAGTTGATATGTGATATGATGGTGTGACTTGATTAGATGGACCAAGTATAGATATATGATTTCTGCTACAGTTTTTAGACAACAATTTTTAACCTACAATGATCTTGCAGCCTTATCAAAAATCCTTTTTGTGGACGTTCCATACAAAATCCACTTTGCACCCTCAGTTTGAAAAGGCATTACGCTTCTGATTGTGATGGTCTAAAAAAGGCACTTTCACCTTGTCAAAAGCCCTGAGTAGAAAACATTACACAATTCACTAAGCCAAATGTTTCATTGGTTCACTAGTTTAACACACGTTAAAGGGCAATCCACTGGTGTTTAAGTGGTACACTGGTAAAATTTTTCCACTAAGGTGTGTCTGAATAATCAAATGGGCATTTTAGGATTCAATCTAAGTGGCTGAGCTTAGTGGCTTGTCCCTGCAGTGAATCAGAGCTTGGTGTTGCTCTGTGAGGGCTGGTGCTCTGTGCCTGTGAAAGATCGGGCAGCCGGGCCGCGATGGCCCCCCACAGGGAGGCCAGACCTGGAGCAACTGCTCTCTCTCACACTCAGTCTTTCTCTCATGCTCACCCTGTATCTCCTACATTTGTTCCTATAATAGTGTGACCTCGCCGCCCTTTATCATTTTAAACCAATTAGTCACCCTCAAATAAAAATTCTGTCATCATTTACTAAAAAACGTGTCATTCTAAACCTGTATGATTGATTTTCTCTTGTGGAGCACAAAAGAAGACTGTTTTGAATATTTTGAAGAATGAAAATTGGTTTTGTTAATACCATGAAAGTCAATGGGGTCCAAAACAATACTGGACCCCATTGACTTTCATTGTATAGACAATAAACTGTTTTTTTTTCTCCAAAATAAAGTTTTATGTTCCACAGATGAAAGAATGTTTGGAACGAAGCGAATGATGACAGCATTTTTATTTTGGGGTGAACCGTTTCTTCAAAAATTACTACCAAACTATCAATTCATGACATTATCAACATATAAAATCGAAAATACTGAAAATAATACTAATAATAATTTAGGAGTTCCACTTTATAGACCCTGCTGTGGGCACCAAATTAGATGACAAATCAAATGACACACAATGTGGACACAGGCGTATTTTCTGATAAATCAGTATTTCAAACTCATGAGACTCGTCCAGTAAGACCATGTCCTCTATGGTCTTGGTTGTGAAATGAACAGTGCTGGCAATGGGACATTGTTCTGCTGTCAGCAGAGAAACAGAAGACTCTCCGAGAGCGTATTATGTACTGTGGCACTTTTTGGATATTGAGCAGCGGGAAGCTGGCAATAGCTGCTAGCCAAAACAGGAGTATCATGACTCTGAATGCATAATGAAAGAAGCGGATATGGGAGAGAGAAAAAAAATCTGTGATCATCTAACGAGTTCCATCTGATATTGGAAAGCATGAGGGCTGTGTGTACATGCGAGTGTGTGTTGGATGCGTACGTTATGGTTACCAATACAACACACATGAACATCTGCAGGGCCCCCACACCTCTAGCGGGGTGCACTGAAAGGCTGAGCGACCTCCTGCCCCCTGCCACACCACGCCCATGCACAAGCCGCGCTCCTAAGCTTGCGTTCACACTCTCGTCTTTGACATGTTACAGGAAGCCATAGCGCCTAGCAGGGGGGCAACAAACAGAATTCAGTGTAAGGTTGCACATCCATCCACCCCCGTCGCAGACGCACACACGCTCGCTTTTAACGAATCCTGAAGCACCTGAAAGCTAGAGGCTCCTATGTGAGAACCAGGAGGAAGAAAGAGCTGGTAAGGGCCGAGCTCGGATTAGAAAAAAAACACTTTTACAAAAGTAGGAATGCCGATGAGGGGGCGGGGACTCGGTGGGGGGTAATGGGGGATTACAAGCAACCTATGACTCTGCCTCTTTCTGCCCTTGCTGGTGGTAGTGGCTCTGTAAATGTGTGTGTGCCACTCGGCCTACTCTCAGAGGCCTAGGCTGTTTGAGAAGCGCTCCTGCTGGGACCCAGCTGTGTCTGCAATTAGCAGTAGGGATGGAATGATGATGGTTGCTAGCGCTGATGTTAATGCGAAGCGACAAGCCGGTGGAGATGAAAACAGGACGAAAGCGGTGCCTCCTTGCGAATCAAAATCAAGAAAATACCCTGAAGAAAAAACACGAAAATCGAATGTCCAACCTTTCTCCTGGTACTCATTGCGTCTTTGTCTGCGCTTAATAGAGCCGCCTCTCTCAGGCCAGCGAGTCGTAGGGCACTCGTCCTTCTTGCTGGCCAGGCGAGTGAATCGGGCCCCTTGCCGGGCCAGAGAGGGAGGCCCGGGGGCTGAGGAGTCTTTAAATCTGACTACAAGACATTATGCACTTAGGACAAAAGCTTGGGGTAATCCTACCTGCTTGCTGTTCACGGCCGCCACTGGCCCGTTATTGTTCGCCTCATCCCTCCTGAGAGGAGGTCCATTGATGACTGAACTCAATTACCATGGTAACTCACACCGGTGACCCCACGCCTCCCGGTGCTCGCTAGCTCTCCACTGCGGGACCCTGAGACCTTGCGGAAAAAACACTGTGTAGGAAATACGTGACCCTAAACGCGGTCCTCCGACATGCTGCTGCATTAGCGTCCTCTCTCTCTTTCTCTCGCTCTTTCTCTCCAGAAATAGGTACTTCTGAATGGCAGGACTGAACATAAAGTTTCAGGCTCAGCAAGCGAAAGGGCTTCAAACTGCTCGCAATTGTGTTGTGGATACAAAGAGAACCCTGCTCGGGATTTGCACGCCTCACCAGATCCTTAAGTGGAACAAGCCCTTACTGTTTCTGAGCAAGCTCTGCTACACTTTTAAGTGTCTCTAATTCAGTTTTTTTTGTGTGTGCGAATCAAGGAATAATCTACTGAACGGAACGGTGTCTGGAGCAATTTTTTGGGTGGGGCGCAAAATGAACGAGCAGATCAAAAAGTATAATTGCAAAGAATGCATTTCTGCTATGGAAACCGGCACTTGTGTGCGCCCAGTGTCCAAACAGGGCCTTTCTTTAGAAAAACATGCTCCGAAAGAAGGAGCTCGTTGAGATGAACTACACGGCAGGAATTTACAGCCTGTGATCGTGTCATTGAGTAAACACACAATGAAGAAAAGGGGATGAGGGATAAAATACGGAACAGAAGAGAGAGAGAGTTTGGTCCCAGGGCAAAGTGAGCCATTCTGCTCACAAAGGAACGCTTAGGGGAGGATTGAGCCGAGCAGGAATGAGGAGCATAACACTTGTGGGGTTCGGCATCAATGGGGGGAACGAAATGGAATAAACCAGCGAGCACTTGAGAGCCCCGCGGTGCACCTGAATGGCTAAGGGGTGGGAGGGGGAGCGCAGAAGGTGAATGGGCTGCTTTTTGGGACCAATTTGTTTCTTTTCACCCTTTTCCCCTGCCTCTATGCTGACAGATGTACAAAGGCGGACCCGCGCTGAGCCTCTCGTATACATGAACCCGCTAGCAGATGTCACTTTTGTCAGACAAGTTAATCAAACAAATGCCACCATACCTCACTTATATGTCACGGGGAGAGCAAGAGATGGAGAGAGAGCCAATAGACGGCTAATAGAGCCAGTTGAGAGCCACAGCGCTCGAATACACTTCTGCTGCTGAACGTTTACTTTGCTAAAATCTCTAGCCGTTAGTGTTGTTGCTGCGGGTTTATTTAAATTAGTCTTGGCTCACATTAAGCGACAAAGAAAGCACCTCGGCCTCTGTAATTATCAGAAACCTGAACCTCTAACATCTGCCCTGCATTCTAAAAGAGCCAAACCCCTTTAACATGTTTTGAACAGTTTCCGTGAAAGGACCTGTTGGGTCCCTTTTAGTCTTTTTTTTTCATACTGACCTACTAGCGTTCAAATTATTTATCTAAATCTCCTTTTTGAATTGGTTTACCTCTAAAATAAAAGGATTAACTGGGGAGAAAAACAATAAGCACACATCCGCCTCCCATATCGCATGATTATCTAATCGCAATCAGAGGCTTCAGTGAAATAAATAAAACAAAAACACATTTTTGGTTGTTGTTGTTCTGGCTATTATAATCAAGAATCAAAAAACATTTTCAAAATGAAATTGTTACGATGGGGTTAAACTGGATAAAAATGTTTAAAATTGTCTAAGACAATATGTCTTTTCTTTTCCATGTTTTCTGCATGTTTGTAGATCAAAGTGTTCTTTTGCTAAACAAAACACAAAGCAAAGCAAAATAAATAAATCTTTAAAAATCTTTTAAAATAAATAAACTAAATTTCAAAATACACAAAGATAATAAAAAAGAAATTAGCATTTATTATTAAAAACTTGTTGCCTTGATTCATTATTCTCCCTATTTTTCTTAGACCACAGAATGCACAGCATTAAGTTTGTGTGCTAGCTAAAGTTGATTAAACTGTTCACTTGGGTCAGCCGGACCTGCAAAGTGGTTAAGTGTCCCAGACAGTGAAGTGGTATTACAGGTCTGTGAAATGCAACACAAGCAGCAGCTCAGTCTAAACCCGCCTTGTTTTCCAGTATCCCTAACCCTACTTGTTCTTTGCAGTATCCAGCAGCAGAACGATTAAACCGCATTAACTGTCACAGTAAAGTGCAATCTCGACGATCTAAAACGGCCAAGGTCAACAGGAATACTTCAAATCAATCAATGAGGGTAGGCTGCAATCTCTCCCAGAAGCAGATTAAGTGTATAATTGACGTGTGTAATCTGCCGTGCATCTGAATCTCTCTGCTGGCACTCAGACACGCATGCATATGCACACGCACACACTGAAGAGCCTGGGCAGGACTGCGGTATCAGTGAAGCGCTGGATTTGGAGAAGGCTTTTTTTAATCAATGATCTATGCGCTCCACCCCAATCTGACAGATGAGCCCTCACGTTAAGCACAGCTGCCTTAATCCTGCTCTCCTCAGCTGTTCTTTCAAGAACTGGCAGGCTAGCGGAGTGAAATAAATTAATTTTCTCCCCCTCCCTCTGGTCCTCTTTCCGGAACTTAAACTTTATCCATCCACTGGCGAATGATTTGTCTCTCAGGCAGCTTGTATCTGGATTTTGAACTTCTAAAAAGTCACCATCTTCTAAGTAATTTTTATTAATGAAATATTTGTTTTCAAATTAAGTAAGATAATTTTGTCTGAATATGTTAATTAATTAATATGAATGTATTTTAATTAATCTTAATTCATAGTTTAATTAATCTTAAATTACCACAAACTCAGAAATGTTTTAAAATGTCATCCATTTATGTGTTAAATAAATAAATTAATTTACTTATCAATAATTAATAAAATTATCAATAAAGCTCTTCACGATTCCTGTTAATTACTAGTATTATTTAACTCTCCATCCTTTTATGCATATCACTGGACTAAAATTTCATCCATTTTTCTTTGTTTTCATTTTTAATACCTAATTCCATATGGTCGCTTTTTTCTGCATTATGAAACGCTGATATGAAAGCAGAGCACAGCCATATTTTGAATTAGTCAAACAGCAAGTATAATCTTCTTACTCTAGCCAATGTGCCATCTCTGTCTTTGAGAAATCAGCATCCTTGACCCCAATTAACCCAAGCTTAGTGTGGGCCACATATACTTCAATATGACAACCATCCAAGAACCACTAAGCAATTATACTACACCCACCTAACAGATCACTTCAAAGCGGATTACTTAAAACAATCAAAAAATGAAAAAGTGTATAAGGGGAGGAGGCCAAAATAACAAGTGAAAGCAAGATCTTGGCTGAAATTAAAAACCACAATACAGCATGAATGATGAAGATAACAGCCCTTGTAGTGACTGCAACTCTGTCCAAACTAAATTATGTAGCTTTTTCATTATTCATCATTAACATATTAGTAAAATTTTGGATACATTTTCTAAATTATTTAAATCTCACTGCCTAGTCTGAATAAGTCGTGGGAAGTCGGGGAAGTCGTGGCCTAATGGTTAGAGAGTCGGACTCGTAATCCAAAAGGTTGCGGCAGGGATTGTAGGTGGGGGGAGTGAATGTACAGCGCTCTCTCCCACCTTCAATACCACGACTGAGGTGCTCTTGAGCAAAGCACCGAACCCCCAACTGCTCCCCGGGCGCCGCAGCAAAAATGGCTGCCCACTGCTCCGGGTGTGTGTTCACGGTGTGTGTGTGTTCACTGCTGTGTGTGTGCACTTTGGATGGGTTAAATGCAGAGCACTAATTCCGAGTATGGGTCACCATACTTGGCCACATGTCACTTCACTTTAAACCAGAAAAGATGAACCAATATCAATCTGACCAATATGAACAGACTAACATGTACAGTATTAACTTATAAAACAGGCATTTAACAAGAATCCTAACTAGCTATAATTAAAATTATGTCAGGACCACTATCGTCAAAGATGATTGACAATTAGCATACAGTTTGGATTGGCGGTATGGTTCTGTTCTGGGCAAGAACTCCCTGCGCCTCCATGCAGCCTAGCATGGATGAGAGCAGGGAGAGCAGCAATAACCCCCAGGGTAAACAGAACAGAACTACATAAATGTATTGCAGATATTGTTAAAGTTCAATCATTTTATGTACACATTTTAGAATTAGTCTGATTCAAGGAAAATCAGAAGGCTGAATCCCGACTGACAGAGGAGGAGTTGGGAATTAGCTATTAGCTATTAGGGGAATTAGCTATTGAGCAATGCGAAAACTGCTGATAATACTGAGGGACCTTATATATGAATGCTTAGATAAGTGTCGTATTCCCATAGGTAGATGGGGATCAGCTGAAGGTCAGCTGATGCGAGCTTGACTAACGTGACCTGCCAGAACTAACACTACACTTGATAATACATTTTTTTGCTATGCTTAACTCAAATTTATTGCTTAAAAAGATATATTTTTAAAATATTTATATTACCATTCCTTCCTTGTATCAAATGGGCTTTTCCAAATCAGCAAAAATGGATAGAGTTAAAAAAAAAAATGTGAAAAGGGGGGGGGGGGGGGTGTGCTGTTCCTTTAAACCCATTTAATTAGTCCCATCGATACTATAATCTCCTCTTTTTTTATAAACAGAGTGCCGTTTTTTAATAGGGTGCATGTAGCAGGTTTAAAACAACAGCACGTGGTGTTATGGCTCATTGTGGAGGATGTTATGACATCTTTAACAAGTGAAATGACAAAGTAACAAGAAAACATTTGAGCAGGTTGCCTGGAGCCCCCAATAAAGAGCGGTGCTATTTCAATGGCTGTTTAGCATAACAGTGAGGACCAGAGTGTGCGTGTTAGTGTGTGTGAGACAGAGTGAGCGTGCATGTGTGTATGCATGCACACATGTTGTCTTTTTCAACTGACTACCGAGGCCTGACCACTTCAGCGGGTGGAGAGGAGAGATGTGTGCCCATCTGGGGTTGACGGCAGTGGGGCGGGAGGTTGGGGAGGGCGGGCTTGTTGGCTGGTTGTGTGTGGATGGATGTGTGTAAGTGCATGTAGGAGCTGAGTCTCTGAGGACATGGGCCATGCTAGTAGATGTACAAAGGAAGATTATTTGACTCTGAATAATGCCACTTGGCATAATGTGACAAAAACAACTTGACAGGAAGGATAAGTTTCATTTCAGGCGCAGAGAGAGAGAGCAAGTAAAGAGGTGGAAAAAAACATGAAAGGAAAATGGAGAAATGGAATGAGAGGGTAGGAAAGACAGGGCAGATGGGAATTTTTCTTGTTTGCATTCAAGGAAATGAAGCAAATTCACAATGCGACTGAAAAATAAGCAACACCATCTCATTCCAAGCGAATGAACAAAGAAATGAACACAGGATCTTTTCAGACAACCTCCAGGAGGGGAGAAAGATACTTAGGCATTGCAAAACCGATGTAAAACCAGTACAAGCTGGCGTAAAGCAGCAGATTCAAGCAGCCTTTTTGTAGGACACTCGAAAAACCAGAGCTCATATGTTTAAAGCATCTCATAGTAAGACTACTGATCCTTGGTCAGTGAAAGTCAACAATGAACCACAATCAGGAGTCTTACTTGAATTGTTCACATATGACACGAGGAGCCATATTCACAAAGCATTTCAGAGCGGGAGCGATGTTTTCGGTTCAGTTTGTCCTGATTTCACACAAGAAGCGACATCAAGCAAACTGGCAGGAAAGATGATTCCAGATCGGCACTCCCACTCTGGCTTTCTTTCTGAATATAAACACAAGTCTTTAGCCACACAATGCAAACACACCTCTCCAACAACACACACTTAACAAACTGGTCTACAGACAGCACAAAAGGATTATAACCAACATGATGGCCTGGCCATCCCTTAAGACAGTGTTCTCCATTGTGTGCCCTCCCCTTCAGTGTTACTTATTCAACTCCTCTTTTTTTGCCCTCAGTGTTTCCCCTCATTCTTTCATTTTCTTTAAGCCTTTATCACAATAAGCCCAAGGTTTGGAGAGCTTCTCTCTATTTGGATCTCCTTAGTGGGAGATTTTCTCCGGAAATAGGGCAGTTGCCTTTGTAACACCCTGCCCCCCCGCCCTCGCCCTCGCCCTCGCCCCCGCCCCCGCCCCAACTATCAGCTAAAATTAACAAAACAATATCCATCACACTCTGATTGTTTTAGTATCTCCAATTTGTTTGGTTTCTACAGAAGCACTAAGAGGAAACGCATTATTTGTTGCACTTTTTCATGATCTTGTCATGAGTTGTTTTCTCATGATCACTACTTTTACAAAAAAAAAAAAAATTGTGAACAATTTTTCTGGTTAGCTGCAATCACTAAAAGGCATTTGTCACATATCCATGCAGATGTCCTAATGGCAATAAAATAGACCACATGTTCAGAGTCACTATATGTACATACACACTATTTGTGACATCTCAACATCACTGTAAATGTTACTAAATAACTACACTACAATTCATTTTTTTTATCCATTAACATTTTTTAAATTATTATTTTTTTTGTTGCCATTTTTAATCAAAAATTAGTTTTTTGAAAATCGTTTTCTATTTGAATATATTTTAAAATGTAATTTATTCCTGTGATGGTAAAGCTGAATTTTCAGCAGTCATTATTCCAGTCTTCAGAAATCTTTCTAATATGCTGATTTGCTGTTGAAAAAACATTTCAAACTATTTTTAATGTTGAAAACAGATGTGCTGCTTAATATTTGTGTGCAAACAATGATACATTTTTTATAGAAAATAGAAAGTTAAAAAAACATTTATTTGAAATAGAAATCTTTTGTAACATTATAAATGTCTGTACTGTCACTTTTGATACATTTAATGCATCCTTGCTGAATAAAAGTATTAATATTTTATTTTTCTAATTGACCCCAAACCTTATGCTGAGATCTTGGGGGATTTGTTACATCGAGATTAAAATAAAATTGTGATCATGACAAAACAAGCCTGTCCACTTAGGGCTTCTGTATATTTCTATTCTACTGTTCTCTTCATGGAACCACAAGCTATTCTAAATAAGCAGAACATTTAATCAAAGGTCTGTAATATATTTATACCTTTCATAATATAGCTACAGCTATGTAGACATCTGTAGATTCTCAGTTTCTATCTTTAATTGCAGTGTGTTGTAGGTAGCTTGAACTGCTTAAGCTCACATCTGCATGCCCCTTTGTGAGAGAACACATCTTAAGATAATCCTCCTCCAGAATTTTGCACTAGGAATAACGAGCAGAGCAAAGGGAATATTACAGCCAGAACATTCAGGAACACACACAGCACTGCAGAGTGGAAAGGTTAAGCTAAAGAAGCAGTGCAAGAGAGAAAGTTAGAGTCAAAGATTAAAAGATAGAGAAATTAACTGAGAAAGAGAGAGAAGCAGGGTCTCAAAATGTGACTTATCCCTCCTAGCTGGCTGTTATGTCACATTTTTGAGGGCCTCCCCCTTCACAGAGGGAGAAGACAGCCATTACTTACATCAAATAACCTTTCTATATACATCTCCTCATTGACCTTGTCCCGCAAGACATCCTGAGAGTGGCGAACGAATGTCACATAGCTGTCGGCAACATCCATCCCAGGTTTCTGCAGATGAAGGAAAGAAAGACAGAGAAAGATGTATTACTGCTTAAAGTAATTTGAATATTAGCATACACCAGCTCCGCTCAAAAACCTTGTGAACTGCCTATATATATATATATATATATATATATATATATATATATATATATATATATATATATAAACAATATC
>NW_015505181.1:3467889-3480378 GCF_001515645.1 Sinocyclocheilus grahami
AAAAATTTAAGGGGGTCTGAATACTTTCCGTACCCACTGTATATATATATATATATATATATATATATATATATATATATAAGCAGTATCCTAAACATTATCGAACCTCATAGGTGACCTATTTGGATCAATCTATATAAGGACTACACAAATAGCTTTAGCACGACTCCAGTCCATCAATAAATGTCTCGTGAAGTGAAAAGCTGCATGTTTGTAACAAACAAATCCGTCGATGATTTTAAACTCAAACCGTTGCTTCATCAACCTGTCGAGTCCTCTATCCATAATATTGCTTTCTCCTTTGAAAAAGTAATTAATCTGAATCAGGAGAGAAATATGCACAGATCAAGCACTGTTTACAAGGATAAACAGTTCTAAACAAATATATTAGTGCATTTTGATGTAAGAGGACAACAGGGCTGCACCACTTCTGCTTCTTGCATTATTATTTATTTATTTATTTATTTATTGCCAAACACCCTAGTTGTTTGGAATTTTGCTTGGTGAGCTCATCAACAATAATAACAAACATTAAAATACATACAATATATAAATACATACACATACATTACACAACTATCTATGCCCTATCAATTATAAGGAGTGAAATACAGATGCATAGACACCAGAGGAATTAAGAGCATAATCCTACAATAAGTGCTGTTCAAAAAACGTGTAGACTTAGTTTGATCAAAATATCAACTATGGGTTGATATTTTGGCCAGAAGCAACATGTAAAAGATAAAACACCTAAATTATGGATTTGTCACTTACAAACACACTTCACAAGACATTAATTGATGGACTGGAGTTGTGTGGATTGCTTGTGGATTGTGATGTTTTTATCAGCTGTCTGGACACTCATTTTGACGGCACCCATTCACTGCACAGCATCCATTAATGAGCAAGCGATGTAATGCTGAATTTCTCCAAATCTGTTCTGATGAAGAAACAAAATCATCTTGGGTGGCGAGTTCATACACTGCAACACTATTGACAAAATTTCGCTAAAATTTCGCTTATGTGACTGCACTGTTCGGAAATCTGTTTTGTTATGCTAATCTGACGCTCATGCTAAAGTAAGCTACTGTCTACTATCAAATTAGCAAACTATATTTCACCTGACAGACAGATGAAAAGTGTTTTCTTTCTCATTTTCTTAGATGTCTTAATAGGCAAAACCTGAGGTGTGCAAAATGAGCTGTCATTGTCAGAGTCTGAAGCCTGAACAGACCGGCAGGATAACAATGCTATTTGATTAGTACGATTCTATTCAACAAAATAGCAAGTAAAAAGTCAAGCCAGAGTAAATCAGCTGGGGTGTTTTGCCCCCCTGCTCGGCCTCAGTGGAGAATTAAACACTTTCTTAGCTAGCGGGCATATGAAGGTCATCAGAATTGGTAATTGTCAGACGCTGTAAATTGAACTTACTTCACACATCTATGGGTCCTTTCAGAGAGTGCAAATGAGCAAATTTTTCAGACATAATTTATTTTGTGTATTAAGCAAACAATTACCATGGAAACATAAGATTTGCTGACCCTCAGATCATAAGGAGAACGATAAAGAGAGAGAGAGAAAGAGAGCGAGAGGACGCTTCCGACATTCATTGACAGGGTTTTAATTTAAAAAGCCTCGCGTTGTGACCAAATGTGTTGGCAGTTGAAGGAAACTAAGTGATGTGATGCTGAATGCAATGAGTTGGACCCAGCGGCATCTTCACAATGGGCTTTTGTTGCACAACACACACATCACACTGTCTGCTGCAGAGGGGAGCGCTTCACAGAAACGATTCTCTCTCACATATATATGAATGGCCATTTGGGGCTAAGAGATGGCCATCTGCACAGCAGGCCATGGCAATTATTAGCTGAATCTTAAAGCTATTACAAGGCTTTTGAAAACAAAGTGTTACATGCTATTAATTAATCATTTAGAATAATATGCTTATACTGAGGTTTCATGTCTACAAGAAACAAAAATGTATAAATTGACTGATGAACAACTTAAAGAAAGAAGTTGATTTATAAACAATCAACTGTTTTGATCGATAAATCAATAAGCATTAGAAAAATCCTGTTATCACTTACAGGTACGTCCACATATTTTGAAGCAGCTTTTACCTACAAAGAAAAGGGACATAAAAATCAAAATTAAAAGAATAATTTAAAAAACGAATATTAAAAACGAGTTAAAAATAACATCACCTATAGAAATATTAAGCTAAAAACAAAGCTAAAATTATTGTTTTTACAAGTTTTACAAAATTATTTTACAAGTTTTAATATAAGATTAAATCTTTTTAATGTATTCTTTTAGTTGAAATGTTTGAGTCAAAGTATCTTGTGACAGAAGTAAAGTTTGTATTTGAATTTGTGTTAAAACAATTATTTGTTCTTACTGTAAATGACAGGAAGGAGGAAAAAAGTGTGCCCTCGTCATAACGTGACAACTTCGCCAGAACACTCTCTAGGATCACAACAAACTGTAAAAATCAGAAAAAGAAAAAAATGTTGCCCTTCAAAATGTGAAATTGTCATAACTGATAATTATTTCAATGCTAAGAATTTCAAGAGATTTAATAACAAATATAAACCAACAAACAGTATGTTTTATAAAATTAAAGTCTGCTCTTACTTTTTTTAGGAAGAAATTCTATGTAGATATAAAAACAAACATAATTTAGGAATATTGGATTCCTTGAATGCTACCTTTGCCACGAGTAAAGTAATCATTTCTTTCACTGTCTCCTCGATGAGATTGTCAATTTGTGAGTGGTACTGTCTCTGGAAAAGAAAGACATAATGAGCTCAAATCGCAACAAGGTTTCTTGAGCTGTTTGTGGATTTCACCTGGGATAATCTGTACAAACTCAATCCCTTTGTCTCCATTTACCTCATATCAAATACATCTGGGTAATTAATTCATTTCAGATTATTACCTGTCTCAAGATGCTACGGATATGAGATGTCTCACTTCTAGCACATGTATATTCAGAAGAAGCTACCACATATGGTAATATAATCAAAACAATTTAAGTGTCACAAGACTGGAGGAAACTGCTAGGATTGCTAATTATACCTTTGGGACATAAAGGTGAGAATTCAATTGAATTGTTAGCCACACTTACCCATTCTCTAACAAACTTTCACAAGATTGAGAAAAGAGATGAAAAGAAAGATACGGCAGACAAGGTGACAGTGACAATTAGAGAGCAACAGAGAGAAAAAGAAAACGTCTCATTCCAGCACAGAGTCAAATTAAATTAAAATCCTGAAACAATGGGAAACTGCCATGCTGGTGAATCATTCAGATCTACAGCAATAAATGCATTTAAATTACATATTGACAATCATAGAGAATATGTGTGTGTATACATTTAAAAAACAATGAATATATACCTACTGTATATATTATAGGCTGGTGCATATGATGAATTCATGCAATTCAAAAGACTACAGAATAAGGGATTTAACCATATAAATTTATATTCAGTTTTAGATGTATGCAGATCAGCACATTATGAGGGTGTTTTACTAGAAACTGTGGCAGAGAAAGTGTATGTTTGCAATGATGAGAAAGATACAGAGGAAGCGAACATGAGAAGTGTGGAAGGATTTAAGTGAGAACAGAAAGATACATTTGTTGGTGCTGTCTACCTCTTGGCTGAGCTCCATGGCACATAGTTTGGCTGATTGGGCCTTGGCGTCCACCATAACATTGAACATGGTGCATATGGACTGAGGGACACGAAAGTCTGTAGTGCGTGGGCTCTTCTGCAACTTCACCTCAAAGGCTGCTCTGGTTCTGAAACAAGAGAACGGAGACCGAACTCTGACTGGTCACTTTGGTAATTAAGAATGGGGTAGGATTGCAAAAAAAAAAGTCAGGAAACAAGACAAAATATATGCCATGTAATTGAGAGTTTCTGCGTTATACTCTCGGCAGAATTTTAGCTTTTGAGATGACAGAGATGCAATAAAGAAGTGAAATAAATAAATGAAATGCACAAATTAGTCTTTTTTTTTTAGCATATTAAAAAGTCTTTGTGTGGAGTGGAAGCCAGATCATCTTCTGAATCAGCAAATTACCATGACATTACTGACAACAGTTTCTCAAAGCACTTCAAATCACGTTTTCATTCACAGCATGCAAGACAAAGAGTTTATCACACCTTAAGAGTGATTGGAAGAATGCAGCTAAGAAGACGTACTGCTTGACATCCTCAAAACACATTAAGTAGAAGGATTACAGATGTGGGGCTGCACACTGAAAATCAGCTAACCCTTTTTCAGTTAGTCCAATGGAAAAGATTTGACAAAAATGATTTCACTGCTTATATGAACTGTTTACTAAAGTTCATTTAAGTCAAATGACTACTGATGAGGGTTTACAGTGACTGTAATGTCACATCATGAAGAATATACTGTATGCTATTTGGTTAGTTGACATAAAATGTGCAGTTTTTTTTTTTTAAATCAACATCAATATTTTCCATTTTATCAAATTGATTAGATTTTTTTTTTATGACAAATCTGATCAAAATTTACATGAATGTATACAGGAAAGTTCCTAATTTCATTATTATTTCGAATCACGTTTGGCCTCTTTTTAGATGGTTCTGTGCTGTTACATAGATTTTTAAAAATAATTAACAAAATGCTGTTTAAAATAGTTTTTGATGGAGTTTAGCATGTTACACTGCAGGACATAGTTTCTTGAGCAATTAAAGTGTCCGCTGTCAATTCTATTTCTACAGCGCTTTCTACAATACAGAGTGTTTCAAAGCAGCTTCAAAGTAATAAACAGGAAAATTACATTACTAATGTAGCAAAGTACATAAGATATGAGAAATTCAAATTCTGCTGTAAAACAGCTCTAAAAAAACAATGGTGTCATTATTCAATTCAAGTCAGTTCAGTGTTGATTCAGTTCAGTTCAATAAATGTCAGTTAATTATGAAACAAGTTCGATTCAGCTATAAGCAGCTCTGCAGAAGACAATAGTGTTGTTATTCAGCTTGAGTCAGTGCAATGTTGATTCAGTTCAGTAAAATTGTTGTTGTTGCAAAATTTGTCAATTATGAAATGAATTTGATTTGGCTATAAAGCAGCTCTAAAGAAGGCAAGAGTGTCACCATCCAACTCAACTCAGCTCCAGCTTTGTTCTCATCTAATAGTTTCACTGCAGTCAAATCAATAATATTACTGAATATTAACAGGTTTCCAACTGCCAACAATGTTTTCAAGTCTCACCTTTTTACACAGGACTCGATCATGTCACTGGACATGAGTTTGAGTCGGCTCTCCAGGTGTTTGGAGAACTCTTCTTCTGGCCAGTGCAGGTCTCTGATGAATGTCTGCAATGCATCCAGCTTCCAAAACAAATCTTCTGATGTCCCTGAACCATTACTGCCAACACCAGGACATGTGTAGAGGAGACAGTCAGAGAGATATACAGTAAGTTATTTTAATCAAAGCTGCATATAAATAAGGGAAAGCTCCGAGGTCGGGAAGTAGGAAGGTCAAAGGGCAGGGTTTTTTTCGAAAGAAAACAAAACCTGTTTCAAGTCCACACTCCAGGGTGAAACATTTGTTTTAGTTATTTTTACCACTTCCCGATCGTTGCAGAGTTGCTCTGCTCCAGATCAACCTCACTGGCGATCGTTCCATGGAAAAAATAAATGGTTAATCCTAAAACAAAATGATAACCAGTCAGGCCTGGTTGTTTGAGTACAGGAAAGGTAAACATGCACAATGATGTCAAAGGAGAATTGCAAAAACACAAGTAAAGGCTGTATGTGTATGAAGTGGAAGGAGAAGCTACAGTCCCAGACAGGAATAGATCTGTTTGGATGGAGCCCATTTTAAATCCACATGGTCTGAAGTGAATGAAGAATTGCTCATAGACGAAAACAGAGACTGACTCATACTCCATTCCTTACAGCCTGAGAATGAGTCCTCAAACAGCCAGCAGGCCAAGGCAATTTCAGTGGAATCATATTTTAAGATCAACTGAAGCAATGAGAGCTTCACACTGAAGCCAGATTTAGTTAGAAGACTCTAATGGAGCAGCACTAGAAAGATGTGTAGAAATATATTTACATATTTATTATTAATTATTTACAGATTGATTATTAATCAATTTGTAAATATATTTCTACACATCATTCTACTGCTCTATGTGAGTGTCTGTTGATAAACAAAAAAATAATAATAAAAGAAAGACTGATACTCACTAATAATCAATGATAGTATCAATCTTTTATTTATTCATTCATTGATTCATTCATTCATTCTAGTTGTTTTTAATAATGATAGTATATTAAATTCAATTATTTTAAATGCAATCATATTTGAGAGGCTTACTAAAATGTGTAAACTTCATAAACAATATATAATCTTAGCATATTCATATTTTATTTTATATAGTTTTTTTTTTAAGTTTTAGTTTTTTTTTTAAATAACGTTACGAAGAAAAGTTATAAAGACTTGTTTTGAAAGTTTTGAAATGCAATTATTAAGATAATAATAATAATAAATGAAACAGGATTTCTCTTTAAAAAATCTCTTATAAAAAATAATATAAAATATTATAAAAAATATTAGACCACAAACAAAAATGTTATTAAGCCATTGTGTAAAAAAATTACAAATAAATAAATACAATGCTGTTTGGATTTGGGTTTCTCACACAATCCAGTCCTTTTAGAGTCTTATATTTCGTTTCTACTGAAAGCAGATGCCTTTTTCTCTGAAGCTTGCATATCACTTCAGAGCATTGTCTGTCACAATGTAGATGAGGGAAACAGGACAGGGCCAAAAGTGGGACAGGGGTGATCTCTCTCAGTATTCCCATCCTAACACCCTATCCTAAGACAGGCTACAGGTGGTGTGAGTGCTACTACTCTAGGACCCAATACCCAGCAAATACAGCAGGAGGAATGAGGATGGACACCTGTATCCTATTCGGTTCTAACAGGAAAATGGAAAGGAGGAAGATGTTGGAAAGATACAGGATGTTAAAGCGGCATTACTTATTCATGACCAGATACCAATGAACAGCATCTAATCATACGACCATGGTATTGTGAGTAATTTTTGTTAAAGGCGGAGTGTGTAATTTCTGCATCACTCACAGCACCAAACAAAATTGCAATCAGTTTGTTTTAGTGGCTTAAATTAACAATATTGGCTCAACCAATATCATGAGTTTGGGGCAGGGCTAACTGTTGACTGAACAAACATTTGAACTGGATTGAAATTGTTATTATGCTGGCTTGACATTAATGTGACCACTCAGAACACATTAGAAAATATGGGGGAAAAAATAATTTTGAGTGTTATATTTTGCAATTTTCAGTTTTTTTTCCTCAGAATTGCAAGAAATAAGTAGATAACAAGTTGCAATTAAGTTTCCATAAGAAACTCTTAATGAGCAACCATTCAAAATACCTTGGCAACCAAGCAGCATTATTTAGCAGTGTTAAATCTTCAGATTTAAGACAAGTCAAGATCACATTTACCAAATTGTCTTAACAAATATTCCCTTCTAGTTATTTTTGTGAGTCTGTTTGGTGCCGCTACAGCAGAAATGACACACTTCAGCTTTAATATTGAGCTGGCAAAACGTGAGCATATTTCTATTGTGAGTTATTTGTATCTTCCAAACCTTCAACATGCTTAGGGCCTTTTTGGGTTAAAAATTGTTTATGGGCTGTTTCCATGCTGTGGCCTTAGCATAATTGAAATTTGTAAACACTAATTTCTACAAAGTTGAAGTAATTTAAGCTTTAATCTGATATGTTAAGACAGATATTTTGAGGTGGTTTCAACTAGTTTTGACAACCTTTGGTGTTTACCCACTATTATACCTTAGAGATGGAATATTTACACCGAGTCTCACTCAGCATGCGTAATTATGTCTGCGTGTGGATGTGTAATTTTTTTCCAACACATGCAGCGTGTAAGGTATTTCACTCTCGTCTGAAAAGCTGTAATATGCTACGGTTTGGAGAATCGGTTTTTAATTATCATGTCTAAATATAAGCTAAAATCCCCTTGGCTCACCTCCGCCAACCCCCTAAATCACAAATTCTTAATTCATAGGCAATGTGTATGTAGAAAATGTCCACACATGTAAAGAAAGTAGCTGATGAATGTACAGTTTTAAGAAAAACTTTGAGAACTATTTGGAAATTAGATTTTATATTACTACTATAATTTTATCTTCACGTGAGATAAGATGTAATGCTTCACTGGTACTTTTTTCATTTATTTTTTTCTTTTCTTTTGCATGTGCATACTTTGAAAATTGTACTTTGCATTTGCTTGCTACAAGCTACTTAAAATTTTAATTAAGATACTATATAAAGTAAGCTTTTTAAAAGTAGTCTGTTACACTACAAGCTGTTAAAGAAATAGCTAACTTCACGAACATAACGTTGATTTTAAAACCAGAAGATAAAAATAATGCAAAATAATGCCGAAATTACAGATCTTCTCCTAAGATTAAAATAAAAAAATTAAAACTGTACATATATAATCGTATGATCCAATTAACAAATAAATGACTAAATAAATAAAATATAAAATAAAATAAAAAAGTAATACAAAATATAATTACAAATTAAATTGTATTAAAAAAAACTCAATTAGTGAGATACTGGTCTTTTGCACAGCATCTGTTTGTCTAAAGCAGAATGTCAAAGCATCTGTTTGTGTTTATTGTGTTTGTGTGCATTATGACACATGCCACTGATAGTAAATCAACAACAGATTGTGTTAAACTGTAAAAAATAAATAAATAATTTAGTTGCATATAGAAATGTTCTGGAGCGATCTGCAGCTCAACAAAAATATATGACATTGTAAAATGTGTGTGATGTTCCATAATATCATTTTAAAACTTCAAGCTGAAATGAGCTCAAAAACTTTTTTCTTACAACTGTAGATGCACCTCTTTAAGACTTTCCGAATGAAAATCTTCAAATAAAACCTATACCTACAATTGATCTAGGATAAATTTGAATTTTAGTTAAGTGAAAACTAAAGACAATTATGTTCATGCTAAGGCCACACATGCATATATTAAATTCAAGTACAGACTCAGTACACACTCAGTATCAGATAAACCCGGTATCCAGTTGGGGGTGGAAAAGCTAGGCATTTGCATTGGTGGCAGATTAACTGACAATGGTAGATTTGGTACTTTAGGCATTTGTAGATTCACATTTGGTAGGTTGACACTGGGTAGATTACTCGTTAAACTCCTGTGGAAAAGGAAAAAAACAGAGAAAAGAATGCAGTGATGTAGATGCACAGAAGAAAGCATGGGTGATAAAGAAACAGCATTACATACAGTATGTTTAGAGCACAAGATGAAGAATTAATTCAGAGATAAGATGGTGTTGTAGAGATGCAAAGTGCACATGAGAAGGAGTGAATCACATCATCACCACTTTGGCTCTGGTTTTACGAGAAAACACATTTGTTTCTGCTGAAGTGCAGATTGTTGATTCAATTAGCACTAACATTCTTACAGACACACACTTTGTCTTATGTTGCTTTGTCAAGTGATTCCAAGTTATTCTGATGACTTGTATATTTGGGAACCATGTAAGAATGTTTGTAAAGTTCAACAAGCATGGCTGGTTTAGAGTCTAAGCAAATTAGGGCTAGTAAAAGAAAATGGAACCTGTATCTTGAAAATAATTACTTTTAAGCTGTTAAAAAAAAATAAGTAGACAAGTGTTAAGAAAGATTCAAGAAAACAAAAAGACAGAACACATTGTGAACACATTTTCATTCTGTTGGAATCCATCTAGCTGTTTTTGAACACAAGAAAACTTGTGTGTAAATGGTGAGACTGTGGAACGCCAAGGGGCATGCTTAATTGCATGCATTTCTATTTTTGTAATTGTAGCCTACTGAATTAACATCTAAGTTTAAAGTAAAAGGTGTTTTGCTTACTTGACAGGTTCCCAAGACTCTCGTTCAAATCCTCTGTGTATGGACTGAGCTATGGAGGACTCCATTAGATCCACATACCTCACCACCAGAGGGGCAAACAGATCTTGAAGGTGCTTATGAAACTTCCCATTACATAAATGATCTGAAATAGTAAGACGAAAGTGGGAAAGAGAGAAAGAACACAGTGAATGACTGCTGACATACAGTAGTAATGGCAGAGAATGTGTGAACATAGAAACATAGAAGTGTTATGGCACTTTCAATTTCAGGAGATCAAACCAAATATTATATGAGTGGTTTTATTTTTGATTTATCTTATGGGTTTTGGGACATGCCTAAACTCTGATGTTTGGATTTGATCATAATAGGAATAAACAGAAGTAAACATAAAAACTTAGACAACAAAATAAAATAAAATAACAAAAAAATACATTTTAAAATATATTAAAATAGAAAGGTTATTGCAGATTGTAATAATATTTCACAATATTACAGTTTTTACTGCATTTCTGATGTCTTAGTAAGCATAAGAGACATCTTTCAAAAACAAGAATTCCAAACTTTTGACTGCTAGTGCAAAAATTATAGAAAAGGAATTAGATTATTTACCATCCTCCCATCATGCTATAGGGTCCAAACACTTCTATGTTTTTTTTATGTTAGATAACAGTTTATCATACATCTCTAACAGCTCATTTAAAAACATTTTGATTTGTGCATCTAAAAAGCCACCAAGTAATTGGACACCAAAAGTGCACTGAATTGGTGAAGATTTTAGCATGTGATGACTACGCATAGCAGGCACAGCATCTCTTGTTCTCTCACTCTGGTCTCTTACTATCTCTCTCGCTTTACTCAAGGTCGATCATTCGCAGTAGGTGCCATGTTTGTTTGCTTCCCTGATTGCTCTGTTCCAATTAGCCACTTGAGCGGCGGTGGATGTACACTTGGCTGTGTTTGTCCACGAGCGAGTGGCCGGGGCAGTGGGGTCTCCCAGGCTCCTCTGTTTTAGACCTCATTAGCAGCATGAATAGCTTCTGCTTTAGCGCCTGTCTGGTGTTAAGGCTGTTTCATGCCTAGCTCAGTGCTACAGGCACAGGATGATAGTGACCTTCCATATTGAATGTCCTGTTCCACAGATGTAGTGCATGCTGTAGGCTAACACTCAATTGTGTTTACTTGTGTTTATGTGAGTGTGCTTGTGTGTGAGGAGGCCAGGGGGAGGTGATATGTGTCTCTGTGCTGTAGACTAATATGTGTGTGGATTTATGGAGAAATACATGGTGCTATATTGGGGAACTAGATGACACTTTTTTTTTTAATTGAACCTTTAGACAAAATAAAATAAAAAAGTTTGCATGTGTGTTTTTTTGATAAGTATCATATTTATTGCATCAGGTTTTTATGGCTAATATATGTTATAGTGAGAATATGGAGTTTTATTCAGAGGACTAAACAGAGGAAAAATTTGCAATTTGGAGATGATGATTTAAAAAAAAAAAAAAAATCATGCTCCGTAAGTGTTCATCTTGAAATATAACTAACAATGTAAAAGTTCTTACGTTTGTTAAAAAAGCAGTAAAGATGTCAAAGAAAAAAGCATGTTACACGACATTTTGATCATGTTTATAATTTAAAACCCTTAAAAATGTGCATATCTAATATGATACATTGTGCATTTTATATGGGTTAAGAAGAGTCAACCAAAAAGTTGTTTTCTTTTCTGGTCTTTCTCTGCTGGAATGCTGAAAAACAGACCATCTATAAAAGACTATTTCTGCTCCCTTATTTAAAAGAGATTATTAAAAATAATTCCAATCTTTTTATTTTATTTTAGGATGTTACACAATCTCTCATAGTAAAAGATAAGAAGAGATAGAAGAACAAAAATAAACAAATACAAGCAAAAAGCAAGCAAATAAACAAACAGTTTAAAATTAATACTAAGCATGTGAATGTAATGGGAGAAAAAAAGTAATTACATTTTAAAAATAATTTTAAAAGGGAAATACTGCTAAATTGTTCATTTCATACCCACAGTACACACACTCTTGCTTTCTCAAGCTCTAGATCTCCCAGCAGAAAAAGCAATCCAATATCAAGAATAGGTTACCAGACAACAACCTGTCAAGCTGTGCAAAGAATGTCACTAGGATAATTAGTCAACTGCAACACATGGCAGTGTGGCTTTAGCACCATGGACAGCACCCCATTGACTTCAGTTCATTAGAGACATGATAAGGCCTAGAGCAAACTCTTTACATTCAATGTGTTGGTTCGACCCCCTACGGGTTTCGCTATTTGGTCCTTAATTCTTCTATATTGTCTTTTAAAGCTCTGTTTTGTTGCAATTTGTAACCTATTGCAGGCATGCAACATCACAATTATGCCATAATGGACTGTTGATATGACAATTTCCAATTTCATTCATTTCAATGTTTTGTTTTATGATGACCATGATTGCACACTCTCTCTCTCTCTCTCTCTCTCTCTCTCTCTCTATATATATATATATATA
>NW_015505181.1:3480499-3549386 GCF_001515645.1 Sinocyclocheilus grahami
ATATATATACATATATTTATATTTATATTAATTAAAATAAATTTGTTATATTAATTCAGTCTATGAGGCACATTTGGTGTCAATAATTGTATTTAAAGTAGAATATTTTACATTTAATAAGGCATAAAATATATGGACCTGTCCAGAAAAGATCACTAAATACTCACAGTCAATGCGCAGGAAGTCATTGAGAAGCTGAAAGAGAGGGAAGCTGTCCCAGCTGTCTGGTGGTTGGACCTCCAGAGCCGCATCCATGTCCACAGCATATAGAGACAGAAACGTCTCGGCATGTTCAACCATCAGATCTGACCACCATGCAAATGCCTGCAGTCAGAGGAAGAGAGACAGAGGCAACACAAAAGGCAGAAAAAAGGGGGAAATGAAGGCAAAAATAAAATCAGCCTTGTAATATAGACATTCACTGAAGTTCAGTCCTTTCTCTTATTCATAAGGGCATGACAGTCCACAGATCTATAAAAATTGAACAGTTTTTAGATTTATGCCAGACTGTCCAGTAATGTAATTTTTCATCTTTGTATCTGTGGAGCGTCATGAGCTTATCTCATGCATTGAAACTGGACCTCTTCTAAAAAGCACAGCTAATGTCTAATTCACATACACTGATTTATATTTAAAGTACATCCTTATTTACGTCACATTTTGCAGATGTGAAGTCCATGCACAGGAATTTATGCCCTTGTAACAAAAAATTCCCAGCATACAGCAGCAGCAGTGATTAGCAGCACAATCTCAGTAGTTATTAGTATCATTTCTCTGCTCAAAACAAAATCATTTTAAATACATTTTTAAAAATAAAGGTTCTTTATTTTGGTTCCATGAAGAACCTTTAAGATCTACATATTCACACCAAGAAAAAAAAATTCACAGAAAGGTTCTTTGGGGAACCTAAAAAGATTCTATCGCATTACTATGAAACCCCCTTTCTTATTTTTAAGAGTGTAATTATGTCTTCTGTAAGTGAGATTCCTCTGCTGCTGATCCAACCGCGCTTCTGTGTGTAACACATCTGGCCTGTATATATGCACCAAGCATGTTAGACAAATGAAAAGTTAATGTAGATCATGGCTTCCTCTCCTTTAAAAAGGCATGCTGTTGTCCCTGACCACTCAAACAAACCTTTCATATCAGTATTTTTGAGACCAGTATAGCAGATTTGCTTTCTTGCAACATCTCTTCACCAAAAAAACACAGAGAAGTGCATTTGTTATACAGTTTAATATTTGTAGTAGAGCTGGCATGTGAAGCTAGACCAAACCACGCTGAAGGACACAAAACAGAGGAAAGTTTAGATATTATCGGGGTTGTGCAAGGGTGAAAATGAGACCAGACTCATTTTCATTGAGATTTTTCTTTTTTTTTTTGGAGGGGTCTGCTTCCACAGGTGAAGCACTGTCCCCTCATGCTTGTGGAAACACAAGCAACTTGCTCAACACTCCACAGGGACAGCTGACCAGGGGAAGGATGGGGTGTCCAGGCAGAGATGGGGAGGACGAAATTAGGAGTTAAAAGGAAAAGGAAATCTCTCCATCCATGGTGCAGGGGCTGCGACATGCACATGGTGGGGGACTCTAGGGTCTACATACCTCTTTACCCTGTCCAACGTTTTCCAGCCAACAAACAAGTAATGAAAAACAGTGAGAATTACATGAGATTTTCTTTGCAGTGTTTTAGTTTGAATACTTCATTATCATAAACGCTTTAACATTAAAGAGCTTTAAAATTGGAAAACACTGTGAAAATAGTTAAGAATGACTGATAGTGATCTTGATCAAAAAGAAACAAATAATAGAAATAAATAATAGAAATAATGTTTAATAATTAATAAAAAAAAATCTTATGCTTAAGACAGTTTGGTACACTTGTAAAGATTCTAGGTTTTGGAATGTGCAATTGTCACTGATGCTGTAAAAATGACATACTGTACATGTACATCCATTTAATCCACCAGATTTATTCAATTATGAACATGCAATTTTGCGGCATGATAAATGACTGGACTATGTAAAATACCATAAACAATCCCATGCATTTTAGTGGACATGTTTATTAAAAATGGTTTTATGTGCATATAGGGAAAAAGGGATAAGCCACCCAAAAATTAATAATTCTGGTGAGTAAAGTATGTTGTTCCAAACATATAGCCATTTCTGTAGGCAGATATTTTGATAATAATCTTTTTGTTCATATAATTAATGTTAGTGTGGTCCTAACCAACATTGGACCCCACTGACTTTCATTCTATGGACAGCAAACAAACAAACAAACAAACAGACAGACAGACAGAAAGACAAACAAAAAACACTAAGAAAATTCAAAATATCCTCTTTTTGTTCTTAATGACTTTTGGGTGAACTATTCCTTTAATGGTTTAATGAACCTGGCACTAGAAGTGTAAATGGCACTTATAAACCAAACTAAACTAAACTAAATAACAGACTTGACATAAACCGAAATGAAGATGTATAAATAAGCACAACTGTAGTAATTTTGTCCATTGACTATGATGCCTTCATGTACTCAGTCAATGTGACAGTAATTTCAGTTCAGTTAATTCTGAAGATAAATTGCTGATGCAACACTATCTATCTATCTATCTATCTATCTATCTATCTATCTATCTATCTATCTATCTATCTATCTATCTATCTATCTATCTATCTATCTATCAGTTCTGAATTTAATTATTTAATGAACTTAGAATGAACTGAACTGAAATCCACCCTGCAGGTGCCTGACTCCTGATTTGCTATGCCCATGTAATGCCTCTTCCAGGGCAGGTCGGATCATGAGGCTAGCATGCAAGAGCAGGGTATGCCATGGATGAGAGCAAAAAATAAAAAACACTGTACCGCCTGACCTCCCGTACTTGGGCGTGTGGCCTGCGGAGCACATAATTTAAAAACACACATATATTCTGCTGTTGTCTGTGAGAGGATGACAGCTGCTCTAATGGGGAATGTGACCTAAATAGTGCTAGCAGCCACTAAAGACACTTACATAGGTTTTTCAATATTGAAAACATCTTTAAGTTGTTCTGATGTCTTATTATTGAAGCAACATTTTTTGTTTTCACATATAAATAAGCTCCTGATGTATTTCTTTTCATGCTTGTGTATTTAAGCATGTAATATGTCTACCATGTCATGTCTGGCACACTCACCTCTGCATGATGTTCCTCATTCTGCTGGAGCACCTCTATGACCAGCTCAGACAGACGGAGCGTGTCCTCAAGCTTTTTGGCAGGTGTGACTAAGCGTCCTACATTTTCTGAGGCACAAAGGTACAACAGTTAATATGAACATATAGACACACACACACACAGAAAACACTGGACTTTCCTCAGCCTGTCTGATGCCCAAACTAAATTGAATTTCACTGTATGCGATTTTTAAACTGAAAAAAAAAACATCTTACGTTTTAACAGTGACTTAAAAAAAGTATTTAATTTAAATCCTTTTCCAAAGAATGTCACTTCATAAGCATATCTGCTATGAAGACAAAAACTTTAGATGACAATTACATTTACAGAGCAGGTAAGAGATGGGTAAAGTTCAGGATTACGTCTAAATTTTCATTTGAATTTCATAAATGTTCCCTCTGGAGAAAAAAAAACTGACTTAATGAACCACAAATTAGCTACTGCATATATCAACTCTGCTGTCTTAGTTAACAACTTAACATAATCTTGACACTCTGTCAACACTGAGCTCTGTAGACATGAACCATAATGAGTCAATAAAGAGCAATGCAAGTATAATGAGTCAAACCAAGGAACTGAGGAAAAAGGAAGGATAAAAACAACAACAAATATGTTATAGTCATCATGCATAATGTTCAGCACATGCAGGCATTTATGTCATCTCATTTCCTACCTCTCTCTGTCAATACAAGCGGGCAGCACATCTCTCTTAAACATGTCATACTTAAATGTACCCTTCATTGTCCATCTCATCTGTCATTTTATGAAACGGAGAATGACAGGAGTTCATTTTAAATAACAGAGAATGAAATTAAAGAAATCATATACCAGTTTACTACGAACTGTTGTGAAAATGGATATATGGTCAGAGGTCTTTAGCATCATGAATACACACAACATGAGGCGAACAGTTCATTACTGTTGGTTAAGGATGGGATTGCAAAGTAAAGAGACATTTTTGAGACCATGGTGTATGGATAGATGTTTTTATAGCTCATAACGCTTCAATATTGGCTGAGAGAGTGTTTTTATGTGATGATTGAGATGACCTAGCTGGTTTTTGATTGTGCATCTTCTGTTGGTTTTGAACAAAGATTTGTTTGTGCTGTCAGTATTTCAGATCTTTCAGCATTCTTTTTTTGACTGTGGTAAATGTGGCACTTTGATGGAGGAACACAAAGACAGAGGAACTAGGAAGTGAAGTCATTTGCTGTGTGACAAATGTCAAAACAATTAACATCATTTTGAAGAGTCACACCCCCCTCTCAGTCAACAGTGCTTTCATCACTAAACACAAAGCACACGCCCCCTAAATGTGAATTAACCCTCTGACCTCTCCTCTAATTGTATCTCAATCCTCTTCAGCTCCTTCCATAGGACTGAAGACTTTAAAAAATATATATAATTTTTGTGGCATTTCAAAGGGTTACTGTCCATGCTGGGACGAAATGGCATGTACTAATGCAAAATCAGGTACTTCAATAGCAATGGACAGAATGTTCCATTAGCATTTTGACATTTGAATTATTTTTTTAAAGTATCCAAAAAGACTGGTTTAGACATTTTGAAATACCTGATTTCCCTAATTCAAGATAAATAAAGGGTTTCTAAATCAATCCATGACATATAATGTAGTTTGAAGATTAAATATACATATTTTTCAGATATTTTTGTAAAGGTTTCAGATACCATCACAGTCTGTCACCATATTTACTCCAATGGAAAATTAGCAATATGATGTGAACTGAAAAAACATCAGTATTGCTATTTGACCCATAAGAGATTTTTCTGTAACACGTTACACAAATGTTCAATTTGTTAACCCTAGCCTAGTATTATAAACAAGCAATGAACTTTTATTTATTTATTTTTTACAACATTTATTAATCTGGGTTAATGCTAATTTATGAAATATGAATTATGAAATAATAATGTTATAAAACAACATTACTTAATGTTCTTTGAGCAAACATGAATAATGAAAATTGTATTGTGTAGTAGTATATATTTATATACAATATATACTTTTAATTGATAATAAATATATTAATCTAACCTAGATTAATAAATGTTGGAAAAAAGGTATTCATTGTAAGTTTATGTAATATCTAATGCATTAATGGACAGATAATGGATAATGTTAAAGAATTGAATCTTATAGTAAAGTGTTACTATAATCATGCACTTGGTGCAGAGAGAGTATCACTTTAATTGTAATTAACACAGGCAAACAATCTGCTATTTTCTATTTATTTATCTGCTAATTTTTATTTATCCAATCTGCTACTTTTTATTTATTTATTCATTTAGAATGAAAGAAATACTCGCTCTGCATGTTCCATAGACTGATAACACATACACACAGCTCTTACCAGCTCATGGAAAATGCATCTTCATTTAGATGCAATGTATAAACTGTAGCCAACATTGGTATAACATTGTCACAACATTCCCATGTTTACCTTTACGTCTGCTAATCGTGCCATGCGAATGCTGTGAGTTGGCTATGTTTAGAGCTAGGGAGAGGGTGGGGGTCTGTTTTAAAATGAATTTAATAGTAGGTCAGACAAAAGATGTCACCTGGATCCCTCTGATCCCTCTGAGATTTTTCTACTAAAAAGAAAGAAAAAGAAGAAAGGAAGAGGGAAAGGAAGAAAGAAAGAGAAAGAGAAAAGGAAGAAGGGGTCAGCTTTCGTTTTGTTTTAAGATGTGAGATCTGATGGGGAAATAGAAGGAGAAGGAAAGAAGAAGAAAGAAAGAGGCATTCAAGAACAGGACTGTCTAACAGTGAAAGACCGCAAACGATTGTGTGAAAGAAACTCTACCGGAGCCGTTGTTTTAGGTTGAAAAACAAACCTTTTTTAAACAGGGGTGTAAAAGTAAAACATACTTGAGTGAACATAAAAAAAAAGGTTTCTACATTTTATCAGATGATGAAAATTAATTCTGTTGGCTTTTTTTAAATTACATTTAAAAAGTTACATTACCATTTAAAAGTGACAGCAAAGAATTTTACATTGTTCAAAAAAATTAAATATGTACTTTCTACTTTTTACCATTTTGTTTCGATCTTCAGAGTATAAAGCATTTTTTTCTCAAAAGATTCAGTATAAATAGAGTACTTTAATAAAGTATAAATTCCTGTATAGTAATAAAGTACAATTATTCAAGTACTTTACACCCCTGCTGTACACCAGAAACCCGTCTGAAACCAAGTTTGACCCAAGACAGAAACAATAAACCAAACAGACAGAAAACCAGTTAAGATGCACAGTGATAAGCTGTTGGAGTGGATAACAAAACATAAAGCGCACAAGGTTGAAAACATAATTAAAAACACAATGACTCCGAAAACGGCGTCAGAATCCCTGTTTTGCTCATGGGTTGGAGACGATTTGAATAATTTTTTTTCCACCCTGTACCTGACCTGTACTGTAAACCTGGGACACGTCGATGTGAACTGAAAAAACAGTGCATCAGTATTGCTATTTGACCCATAAGAGATTTTTCTGTAACACGTTACACAAATGTTCAATTTGTTAACCCTAGCCTAGTATTATAAACAAGCAATGAACTTTTATTTATTTATTTTTTACAACATTTATTAATCTGGGTTAATGCTAATTTATGAAATATGAATTATGAAATAATAATGTTATAAAACAACATTACTTAATGTTCTTTGAGCAAACATGAATAATGAAAATTGTATTGTGTAGTAGTATATATTTATATACAATATATACTTTTAATTGATAATAAATATATTAATCTAACCTAGATTAATAAATGTTGGAAAAAAGGTATTCATTGTAAGTTTATGTAATATCTAATGCATTAATGGACAGATAATGGATAATGTTAAAGAATTGAATCTTATAGTAAAGTGTTACTATAATCATGCACTTGGTGCAGAGAGAGTATCACTTTAATTGTAATTAACACAGGCAAACAATCTGCTATTTTCTATTTATTTATCTGCTAATTTTTATTTATCCAATCTGCTACTTTTTATTTATTTATTCATTTAGAATGAAAGAAATACTCGCTCTGCATGTTCCATAGACTGATAACACATACACACAGCTCTTACCAGCTCATGGAAAATGCATCTTCATTTAGATGCAATGTATAAACTGTAGCCAACATTGGTATAACATTGTCACAACATTCCCATGTTTACCTTTACGTCTGCTAATCGTGCCATGCGAATGCTGTGAGTTGGCTATGTTTAGAGCTAGGGAGAGGGTGGGGGTCTGTTTTAAAATGAATTTAATAGTAGGTCAGACAAAAGATGTCACCTGGATCCCTCTGATCCCTCTGAGATTTTTCTACTAAAAAGAAAGAAAAAGAAGAAAGGAAGAGGGAAAGGAAGAAAGAAAGAGAAAGAGAAAAGGAAGAAGGGGTCAGCTTTCGTTTTGTTTTAAGATGTGAGATCTGATGGGGAAATAGAAGGAGAAGGAAAGAAGAAGAAAGAAAGAGGCATTCAAGAACAGGACTGTCTAACAGTGAAAGACCGCAAACGATTGTGTGAAAGAAACTCTACCGGAGCCGTTGTTTTAGGTTGAAAAACAAACCTTTTTTAAACAGGGGTGTAAAAGTAAAACATACTTGAGTGAACATAAAAAAAAAGGTTTCTACATTTTATCAGATGATGAAAATTAATTCTGTTGGCTTTTTTTAAATTACATTTAAAAAGTTACATTACCATTTAAAAGTGACAGCAAAGAATTTTACATTGTTCAAAAAAATTAAATATGTACTTTCTACTTTTTACCATTTTGTTTCGATCTTCAGAGTATAAAGCATTTTTTTCTCAAAAGATTCAGTATAAATAGAGTACTTTAATAAAGTATAAATTCCTGTATAGTAATAAAGTACAATTATTCAAGTACTTTACACCCCTGCTGTACACCAGAAACCCGTCTGAAACCAAGTTTGACCCAAGACAGAAACAATAAACCAAACAGACAGAAAACCAGTTAAGATGCACAGTGATAAGCTGTTGGAGTGGATAACAAAACATAAAGCGCACAAGGTTGAAAACATAATTAAAAACACAATGACTCCGAAAACGGCGTCAGAATCCCTGTTTTGCTCATGGGTTGGAGACGATTTGAATAATTTTTTTTCCACCCTGTACCTGACCTGTACTGTAAACCTGGGACACGTCGATAACAGGACAAAGGCTGGGAGGAGTGACTTACACAAAAGCAAAGTAAAAATGCATTCAAGTCACAAACAGAAAGAATAAGCAAAAAACAGAAAGAACAGCTGCCACACTGACTCAGCTGGACAGGATGACAGGAAGACCTGTGGCTGAATCACTCAACCTAAGATCCAAGTGATAAACTCAAAGAAAAAGGCAAGCAGACTGGAAGCAAGAGAAGAGGATGGTGCCGGTCAGAGTGTGAGGGAATAGCTATTTGTGAAAGCGCTTGAGAACAAAAAAATGTGAAAAGTAATAAAAGAGGGTGTGGCGGAAGTGATGGAGTGGCTCCAGATGAGCAGTGTACTCACGAATGGTTAAATCCATCACTTGTGACGCCAAACAGAAGACAGGATGCTCATACATTTCTCTCTTTTTCCCTATAAAAAAGGATCAGTGCATGCAAGAGCAAGGGGTCAGAGGAGAAAGAGTGAGAAAGAAGCACACCGGCTGCATGTGCAATAAGGGGCATTTCACCAAATTTATTTGCATTCAAAATTGCCTGGCAGGGTTGGCAAAATGCCTACTAACTGATCTGCTGCGTCTCTTTGGAAGAATTCTACAGCAGGATCACATAAGGGCAAAATTATTAGTGATCAGTCAGTCCTGATATGATCTATAGATCCGTATGCATGAAGCTAGAGAATAAACATTTCAACTCAAATATGCACAAAGCCTTAAAATGAAATTTAAAAAAGCATCTTTATAAACTCCCTCAAATCGAGTCTTAAACATATCATTGTAACAATTTGCCACTACTGATTATTTGGAAGGTAGGTTATTCGTTTTTATTCAGAAATACAGTACCGGTCAAAAGTTTGGAATAATGAAGATATTTTATGTTTTTAAAAGAAGTCTCTTATTCTCACCAAGGCTCCATTTATGATTTTGATCAAAAATATAGTAACGAAAGTAATATTGTGAAATATTCTAATTTAAAATAACTGCTTTCTATTTGAATATATTTTAAAATTTAATTTATTCCTGTGATGGCAAAGCTGAATTTTCAGTAGTCATTACTCCAGTCTTCAGTGTCACATGATCCTTCAGAAAACATTCTAATGTTCTTATTTGGTGCTCAATTATCAATGTTCTTGATATTATCAATGTTGACAAGAGTTTTTGCTGCTTAATATTTTTGTGAAAACCATGATATTATTTTTCCAGGATTCTTGGATAAATAGAAAGTTCAAATGACCAGCATATATTTGACAGCAATCTTTTGTAACACATTAAATGTCTGATCAATTTAATGTGTCCTTACTGAATAAAAGTATTTTATTTTTATTTATTTATTTAATTTTTAATACGATACTTGTTTAAAAAAAAATTTTTAAAAAATCATAATTATTCCAAACTTTTGACCGGTGGTGCATGAACTATTTACAGAATGACAAAAAAATTGCACTGGACTTATTGTAAATAATTTTGGGGCAAAAATAATTATTTGCAAATACTTTTGTAACTTCAGACTTGTAGATCTAAGCTATTCTGTTTATTTCTACCATTATCCTTAATCCAGCTGAAAGTTTTAGTCTCTAGAAAGACTTGAGTGTGTGTTGAAAACGATTGGTTAGTTTGGGTTAGTACAAAAGTCACATTCAGTTTAGTGGTCAGCAATCAATAGGGAACAACACAGACATCATTTGGCAATCAGATACTAAGGGCTTCTCCTTCAGTATCTGCTGCGCCCAGTCATATTTCCTCATGGACATGGACAGTCATTGAATGTTTTTTTGTCTTTATTAGACAAAATAAAAACACTTGCCCTATAAACATGGCTACTATTTGACATCAAAGATCACCTGTGTGTAAGTCACAGTTTAGCTGTCCATGTCTATAAAAGAAACCGTCTCACTTGCAACACACAAATGTGTGTTGCTTGAGTGGGCAATACAGCTTTGCACTGTATATTGGCTTCTCAAACTGGCTCAACAAGAGAGGGCTCCAAATAAGAAGAAAAGCCAATAAACAAGAGGAAAGCGCAGAGGGAGGGAGCAGAGAGAGAGAGAGAGATAAAGAAATAGAAAGAGACAGAAAGAGGAAAAAAGACACAAAGAAAGCTAGTAAAAATGCAGAAATTCTTCAATAAATATATGAAGCAGGGGAGCTGGAAAGGTGATGAAGAGCTGGAAAGGAAAAGTGTATTTGTTGCTGTACAGTACTGCTAGACCTAAAAGCTAAACCACAGGAAAGAGGCAAACATCCACACAGTGCAGCAAGAAACCATTGAGCAAAACAATATGACACTGAGGCCAGGGTTTGAGAGAGGGAATTGAATGCATTTTTACTCTATAATCTGCTACCACAAACTAAAACAAACCTGGACCAACAAGACCTAATCAAAAACTTTTCTATTATTATTATTATTATAAAGAAATTATTATATACTACAGGACAATTATCTCAAGTATCTTAGAAGACTAGTAGAAATAAGACATAATATATGAAATAAGACATAATATAAAAAAATCATTACACACACCAACAGTTAACTACTGCTCCATTGTTATCATTCCTTTTATGAAAAAAACAATCATCAGTGGCATTTCAACATTGCCTTCATGGAATACTGGTTAGTTGAGCATCACTGTTGTTAAGCAATGTTTCTAAGAGAGGAATATGTCAAGTGCTATATTAATGAAGATAGCGCAGAGAGGAGAAGAAACTCTACAAAACCGGTATATGTGCCTCCTACCTTCCACCTTGGCATATTCTGAGAGACGCTGATAGTTCACTAATGCTGCCTGCTCCAGACATCTACGGATCACTGCCTTCACCTCGTCCTGAGGTACAGGTGTCACAATGTCCTTCATTAAAACCTGCAAAACCAAATTTGAAATCAGATACATACAGTACATATTTACGTCTGTTTGTAGGTCTTTATTACTTTGTGTCATACGCTTTTTCAATTCCTCCATATATTAAAAAACATATATAGAGATGATAGATAGATAGATAGATAGATAGATAGATAGATAGATAGATAGATAGATAGATAGATAGATAGATAGATAGATAGATAGATAGATAGATAGATATAGAACAGAAATAGAAATAGAAAATTAAAATGACACCACACCCTCTCAAGCAGTGACAACGTGGCTTTTAAGGCTCCTTCTGGGCGTCCAAATGGAAAACAATACCTTCAGAGAGAAAATTTAAAGGAACAGTGTTTATAACAGCTTTGAAACATCAATAAATTATACATTATGCATTCCTATTTCAATTTGTTAGAAAAAAAAGAAAAGAAAAAGAATATCCTGTTTACATCCAGTAATCACACAATCAGTTTCATGCAACATTTACATGTACATTGGATTTAGCAGTTTCACACACTTTGAAAAAGTAAAGAAAGTAATACCTATACCACATATACCATTATTATCTCTAGCTGTTAATAAGGTGGCATATTTGATGCTGTGTAGACTGCCAGTGATGTACCTGAAGTGTGTGATCTGGTTTTCGAGCAGCACACGGAGTCGTTCTTTGATCTCCTCAAACCGTTCCTTCTCTTCTACTGTGACAGTACCGATTCCATCAGGCCTGAGGTAAAAACACACAAACACACAAATGAATGCAACTGCTTGTCTCATTAGGCTAACAAGGATCACAGACACAAACACGGGGTCTCATGAAACAAACAGGCCAGACACATGGATATTATACAAGCACTATAAATAATTTTCCATTTATGCTCTTTAGAAGGTGTGTGTTGATGAGAGATTCAGACAAACTGCTCAACTTTTTAATTAACCACATAGATTGTTAAAGAAAAAGAGAAAAAATTGCGAAAATAAGACTACTTTTATCTTCTGAAAGAGCATGTATTTGTATATATGCTCATATGTGTAAATGCTCTGGGGTGAAATCACTTTTGCAAGCATTTTTTAGCAAAAACCTTATGTGAATTAAGTCATAGTTATTGCTACTTGTCTGGTGCAATTAATGTGACATTTTTGTCGACCACAGAAAAAAAAAAGATTTAAAAGAGACATTTGAAAGACACATTTTTTTCTAGTGATATTTGCCCAGAGTCATTCAGCAAGATGTGCAACCGTACTGTGCATTATGAACTAGATGACCAAACAACGTATATTGCGCAAATAAACCATGCTTTCAGCAGGTTCCATTCCTAGTTGGTGTGTCTAAGTGTGTATCTATCTATGTGTGTGTGTGTGTGTGTGTGTATGTGTCATCCCCTCCTCAGGCAAGGGTTTTTGGAAGTGCCTAACTCCCCCCTCCCTGTCCATAGTCAAATAAAGAGTTCTCCGCAATACAAAGACACTACAAATTACCACAGCCCCCTGCTACCAGCACTCAGGGGTTCAACCTCTCACCACACACACACTCATAGGTTTCTTATTGTGACTCCATAACAGAGAGAGAGCGAAAGACTGTGGGAAACAGTTCAACTGATACGTCTAGTGCCACTCCTAAGCTTATTAGCCAAATTACCATGATGCCCATCATCATTTCCTGTTTGCTAAATGCAAAAAAAACTTTAAAACACTTAAGACACTGATTTCCACGCGACTGATGCTAAATTGTCAAACCTAATTGATCTGAGCATCATACGAGACATCTACATCTCTCACTATCTCTCACATCTAGCTGACATGTACAACAGCAGAAGCTTTTAAGGTATTTTTGTGAACAAGATGGGGCGACTCGGTCGCCAACATGCCCCCGAAAACCCCCCACCAAGCAATGGACCCCGTCTGGTGTGACAGCCGTGGTGGTCTCCCCTGAAATCCCTGCCCCTCCTCCCTTGCTTTTCCCCGCTGTCCTTCAGCGTGCGCTGGGCTGACATGGGGAGCGGACTGACGAGGAGCGTGTCATGTCTCCTGCTCCTCAAACCGCTGTCACAGCGACCCGCGCCTCCACTGTCACATACACTCTGCTCACAGCCCTCCTTCCGTCTACCATGTCACAAACGATAAGGAGCCTGGCCATTTAGTCACATTCTGCATAAGAGTGTGCGTGCTTGTGTGTTAAACTGCATGCAGGTGACATACGTCGGCTGTGAGTGTGTTTCTGTTCTAGCTGTGTGTCACAACAAAACTGATGGATAAAAGATGGACCAAGAGAAAAAAATCCTTTCTCTCTGTGTGTCAGAAAATAAAGACGTTAAAAAAACAAAGCAAAACTAAAGAAAAACAAAACACACAAAACAAAAACAAAACTAAACAAAAACACCAAACACCAAAAACAAATCAACAAAACAAAATACAAAACAAAAAATGACTACAAACTAAACAACACACAGACAAAAAAAATAAAAAATAAAATAAGAACAAAATCTAAAAATAAACATGTTTTTTGGACATTGGACCATGGTAATATTATTTTTATTTTTGCACATGTACCATGGTAATACCCTGCTATTCTTTTAAGCACTTTGAACCTCTGTGGTAGATGAACATGTCAATCATTCCATACCAAGATATCAAAACACCATGGTATTATTACCATAACTGTACTATGGTACATTTGGTTCCATGATGAGCATTTACGCCATTTCACATCCTTTTAATAACACTACATGCCATCATGCATATTCATAATAGTTTGTTATGAGACTAATATGGTTATCCAGATATAGTACTGGTGCAGTAGTATCATGTCAAACAATATTAGAGATCCACAGTCACTATCTGTAACACTTGTAGATTATTTGGCTTTAAATATAGGTATATCAGAACAGAAGTCCAATGCCAAGATGTTCAGGTTGAGGGCCATGTCAGTTATAAAGATCGTGTTTGGCTAGACGTTGAGGTTTTGGCACAAGCAGACAGGCTGTATGAGGCCTTGGATAGTTTGGAAAGAGAGACAGAGCGATGACCTGTCATCCTGTCAGCCATGACCTTAAGGCACCATCCATATTGTCCCTCATCTCTCTCTCTCTACCCTGCATGCTTCTCACTGGTTCGACACATGTCTATCACTTTCTGTTTCCCTGCCTCACCCTCACTTTTCTCTCTCTTCCTCACACAGATACACATTCACACAAACAGTGGCGTCCAAAAATCTGAGACCAGACTGAAAATCTTGTCTTTCTTCATATAAAATTATTCCTATTTCCTAGACAGTGATTAGATATTTAAATAATTCTGAAATTCGAAAATATATTTAAAAAATCAAATGCAACAATGATACAGATACAAAAAAAGAAAATAATATACATTTAATTAAAATGTAATTAAAAAGGAATTGAAAAATGTGGTGTCAGACTTTTAGACTGTATATAAAACTGCTACTCTTTACATTCACAAATGCATGGAATATACAAGGAATTAGAATAAAATTACACACAGTGGAACAAAGTCATCTCACACACAGAAGAAAGAAGAAATAACTTAATTGCAGTCTTCCCTCACATACATCCCACAGTTTTATAGGTTGAGGGTGGAGCTTAACGCTAATCCACACCCAATAGAGTAGGTTGCATTTACATTCTCACCTTCTGGGGCCTGCGAGCACCTGCGACTTAGATTCCCTTTTTCTCCAGACCTCCATGATTTTGTTCTCTTTCTTAGAGGGAGTCAAGGGCTCAGGGGGGGAGGGAAACAGAGAACTAAGCAGCTCGGTCTCTGACATGGGCCATTTTAGTAGCTCATTCACTCTTTGACTTCATATCCCACACACACACACACACATTCACAAAGGTTATCAGAAGATGGTGTGAGGGTAAGTGAAAAATAAAAGAAGATGATAAATATGCAAGTAATAATGAAAATAACCATGGGAATAAAAACATAGATTCAGACAAAAATAAGACAAACAGACAAAACATAATTTGAAGACTCCATGTAATGAGGCAACTTGAGCTTCTTGTAAAAGCAGTGAAACTACTGTGGGATTCTGGGAGAGAAGCATTATTACCTGTGACCAACCACAAAGCTTTGAGGAAAAAGAATGGGGTTTCTATTAAACACAGGAGAATGAGTCCTTCGGCGGCCAAAAGAGAGTCTGTGCTCTTACTTTACCTCTGTTTCTGCCCATGTGTGGAAAGTGGATGTATAGAGAGATAAAAAGGCAGGACAGTGAAGAGGAATGGAGTGATTTTAGGAGGAGGAGAAGAAACAGAACTTCGGGTATGAGTAGGATGAATGACAGGGAGAGAACATGAGAGAAAAATGACTGGAGAATTAATGTGATTATAAATGAGAAGGAAATGAAGTGGGTGTTAAAGAGACAGAGTGAGAAATAGATAAGGAGTGTGAGATCAGCGCTACCTGTTGCCGTGAACGTGAGAGGCGCAGAAGGCGTAGCTGTAGTGCAGTAGTGTGGGGTCAATCATGGACCCTTTCTCTGCCCTCTCCAGCAGGTCATTCAGGTAACACAGGTGCCTGTGACACCCTCGCACTCCGTACCTGGCACAGTACTCATCTAATACGAAAACCTGACCTGGACTGAACCAACCCTGAGGCACACATTCAGACACAAAAGTGCGGTTTCAGTAGTGCAAATGTGATTATACATGATAATATAAATAGGACAGCTGTAGCTCTAACTAAATAATACTGAATTGAAAGCTTGGTTACCAAACAGGAGTATGAATCATTGAGTCTGTGGTCCAGTGTCAACCGCTGAACCATCTCAAACAGCGAAGAGTGGTCAAAATTGCAGGGGTTAGCGGAGATGAACTCATCCATTCCATGTTTCTGTGCTCGGTCTGCATCTGTGTGTATGTGTGCATGTTAATGTATGGAGACAGAGACAGGCTTCAAAAAACGTACACAGCTCAAAGTCACAAGAGCACACACTCCTTAGAGAAAGGTCTCTAACCTGAGCCAGATGTCAGCCTAAAAAGTGTCATTGTTAACTTGCATTACACTGTATATTCAATCCAAGGTGCATTACGAGCAATGCTTGAAGTGCAAAATAAAAATCAGAGCAGGTACTCATGTTAAATAAATATATAAGCAATATATTTATTTACTGTGTCCATAATAATAATAATAATAATAATTGTAATAATATATATATATATATATAATTTAGCTTTTTAATTTATATATATATAAAAAAAGTTAGATTTCAAGGCACATTTCAACACAAAGAAATATTGATATTCATTGTTTTAACTCAACAACAACAACAACAACAACATATGGTTATCTCATATATATACACAACAACAATGTATAGCAATTATTTATATTTTTAACGACCCTATATATTTGCTTGCTGAGGGAAACAATTTGTTTACAACTTGTCATTATGAGTTACTTTAGATACATTTTATTTAAAATGTATATATATGCTGAGGAAAGTTACTGAAATACAGTGAGCGATAATGATAAAGAGCTACATTTTAATTAAGTTTAAGAGGTTTTGGCTTAGAATATTTAAAAAATATCCAAGAATTTTTTTCCCTGCATTTATGATGAACTTTCTATTTATAAAATTACCCATCGTGTAAAATCAAAGAAGGAGATTCGTGGTTCAACGTGACAATCAGGCAATATCAACCCAAACTTTTGGCTTGCGAGACTAAAAGTACTGCTCTTATAAGAGCAACAAAGCAGAATTGCTGCTTGTTGACTTCAAGCTAATTTAAAAGCAGATTTGTAAAATCCATATGTGTCCAAACGCATATGGTATCTATCCTTTCATTCTATATGAATGCATACACAATGCATTAAAAGAGCAAGAAAAATTGAGAAAATTGTACGCCAACATCATTATATTATTGGCTTGTATTTCCCCCCAGTGTTTTGTCGTTTTTGCCTTGTTAATCCTGCAAGACCTGTCTGAGCCAGTGTTCCTGTCTGGTCCTCCTAATCAAACAACAACTCTACGTTCACGCTTTTCCCCTCCTTCTCCATTCATTGCTCTGTCCGCAGGCCTCTGCCCCCCTCAGGGAAGCCCTAATTAAAGAAACCCAGTGCCTCTAAACCCAGACCTGGGAGAGAGCCGGCAGTGGAGCCCCCTACCCTCGCCATCTATTGTCCATTAAAGAGACTAAATAAATTCAACAACACATTTTCCCTTTCCTCTGCAGTTGGTAAGCTTAGGTATTACATCTGGGCCTGCACAAATAAGCACGGCCATTTCTTAATCCTGCCACTGGTCAGGAGCTATTCTTATTCTAATGCCCCGTTTCAACCAGGGGCTTTAGAGCTATACTGTATGATTGAGCCATTCAGCAGACACCTCCTCCAGATCGTCACTGGATTGCATGATAAACCAGGAACAAGTCTTAAACTGCTTAGATGTATAATGGAAGGTAAGTTTTTGCTTGCACAAAGTAAATGATAACTGTAATATTTTGCCTTAAATTCTTATACAGAACATCAAATCATTTGGTAGGACTTTACAATATCTTTCATTACTATCCCTTCAACAAGCATTATTATATAATATAGTGCTTAACAGATCAGCATAGCCAAAATTCATGAAATTATGATTCATATTTTCAATCATAAAATGGGGAGCAATAGTCTGAGAACACAGTGAATATCTGCTATTTAAAATCCAATGTAACTTTTTTTTATTAAAAAATGTTTTAAAAAAGATAAATATCAAAATAATATATCAAATATAATATAAATAAAAAAAATATTAAAACAATTGTGTAATGAAAAATATACAATAGAAAAAACATTCAGTGTCTCAAACATTTGGACCCCATTGTATTTGTATTTAAATGTTTATAAACGACTAATCTGCTAACCAATATATATAATATTAAAGACTTAATAATGAAAGTTACTATTAAGTGCTGCTTATATATAACATTTATATCATATGTAAAATCATTCCACAAACTCTGTGTTGCATTTTTTTGTCTGTACATGGCATTATCCATATAACATCCAAACACATAAGTTGAAGCCAAATGATCCTTTGAAATCAGCCACAGGTCAAAAAGGTGACATTGTGTCGCTCTTCTATGTCTTAATATGAGCTTGTCATGTCTCTTTGACACTGGAATTGAGGGGAAGGTCTCTGGACAGTAACACACAATGACATTAGTCGGCTCTGTCCGAGTGGGGCAGAGGAGAAATGACACTGATTGATGGATTCTTTTCATTTATAGATCCTCTCTCTCAGAGAGTCCGAAGAGAGAGAGTTTTTTTCTGTGCATGTGTCTGCACAAGCACACACAATGGACGGATCGGGAGCCTGAGATTCAGCCCTGGGCCGACAAGAGCTGAAGGGGCCAACTGACAGGATGGGCGCTCCTCTGTGAGTGAGGGATGGACAGAGGGAGAGAAAGAATAGGAGGGATGAAGAAAGGGGTGACAGCAGAGACATACTTTATTAAATGGTTTCTAATTTAATCGGCCCGTAAACTCCATTTCCAACAATATGGCCGCCCTCATCAGGCCTGCAGACAAGTCCATAGGTGAGCCCCTCTCTCAGAGCCCATCGCTATTTCAGTCCTAATCACACTGGATTAGAAAAGCCTGGACTCTGGCTGACATCCAACATCAATCACTGCTTTCTTTGTTTCAGAATAATGAAGCAGGGAATAAGTTGAAAGATAAAACCAATTATTATTAACAATACTGTTATTTATTTCTATTAAATTAGGCAGGGGGTGGGGGTATTGAGACATGTTGCAGGTCCGGTTCAAACCTGTTTTGCCTATATGAGCATCCATTGTTGTGTCCTTAAGGCTGTGAATACTGGCTGTAAGCCATTGTTAATATAATAATAATAATTATTATTATTATTATTATTGTTGTTAAATGATACATCGTGAAGTCTTAAACTGCTTAGATGTATAATGGAAGGTAAGTTTTTGCTTGCACAAAGTAAATGATAACTGTAATATTTTGCCTTAAATTCTTATACAGAACATCAAATCATTTGGTAGGACTTTACAATATCTTTCATTACTATCCCTTCAACAAGCATTATTATATAATATAGTGCTTAACAGATCAGCATAGCCAAAATTCATGAAATTATGATTCATATTTTCAATCATAAAATGGGGAGCAATAGTCTGAGAACACAGTGAATATCTGCTATTTAAAATCCAATGTAACTTTTTTTTATTAAAAAATGTTTTAAAAAAGATAAATATCAAAATAATATATCAAATATAATATAAATAAAAAAAATATTAAAACAATTGTGTAATGAAAAATATACAATAGAAAAAACATTCAGTGTCTCAAACATTTGGACCCCATTGTATTTGTATTTAAATGTTTATAAACGACTAATCTGCTAACCAATATATATAATATTAAAGACTTAATAATGAAAGTTACTATTAAGTGCTGCTTATATATAACATTTATATCATATGTAAAATCATTCCACAAACTCTGTGTTGCATTTTTTTGTCTGTACATGGCATTATCCATATAACATCCAAACACATAAGTTGAAGCCAAATGATCCTTTGAAATCAGCCACAGGTCAAAAAGGTGACATTGTGTCGCTCTTCTATGTCTTAATATGAGCTTGTCATGTCTCTTTGACACTGGAATTGAGGGGAAGGTCTCTGGACAGTAACACACAATGACATTAGTCGGCTCTGTCCGAGTGGGGCAGAGGAGAAATGACACTGATTGATGGATTCTTTTCATTTATAGATCCTCTCTCTCAGAGAGTCCGAAGAGAGAGAGTTTTTTTCTGTGCATGTGTCTGCACAAGCACACACAATGGACGGATCGGGAGCCTGAGATTCAGCCCTGGGCCGACAAGAGCTGAAGGGGCCAACTGACAGGATGGGCACTCCTCTGTGAGTGAGGGATGGACAGAGGGAGAAAAAGAAAAGGAGATATGAAGAAAGGGGTGACAGCAGAGACATACTTTATTAAATGGTTTCTAATTTAATCGGCCCGTAAACTCCATTTCCAACAATATGGCCGCCCTCATCAGGCCTGCAGACAAGTCCATAGGTGAGCCCCTCTCTCAGAGCCCATCGCTATTTCAGTCCTAATCACACTGGATTAGAAAAGCCTGGACTCTGGCTGACATCCAACATCAATCACTGCTTTCTTTGTTTCAGAATAATGTTGCTAAATGACCTTGAGGTTGTCTGCAGTTGTCACTGGGTGTAAGCCATGGTAAGATAATAATAATAATAATGATGATGATTATTATTACAACTACAAGACCTCAGAAATCTCAAAGTATCACTAACTTTAGGTTGTCTCTCTGATTTCAGTCCTCTATTTCAGTCCTAATCACACTGGATTAGAAAAGCCTGGACTCTGGCTGACATCCAACATCAATCACTGCTTTCTTTGTTTCAGAATAATGAAGCAGGGAATAAGTTGAAAGATAAAACCAATTATTATTAACAACACTGTTATTTATTTCTATTAAATTAGGCAGGGGGTGGGGGTATTGAGACATGTTGCAGGTCCGGTTCAAACCTGTTTTGCCTATATGAGCATCCATTGTTGTGTCCTTAAGGCTGTGAATACTGTCTGTAAGCCATTGTTAATATAATAATAATAATAATTATTATTATTATTATTATTGTTGTTGTTGGTGTTAAATGACCTTGAGGTTGTCTGCAGTTGTCACTAGGTGTAAGCCATGGTAAGATAATAATAATAATAATTATTATTATTATTATTGTTGTTGTTGTTGTTAAATGACCTTGAGGTTGTCTGCAGTTGTCACTGGGTGTAAGCCATGGTAAGATAATAATAATAATAATAATGATGATTATTATTACAACTACAAGACCTCAGAAATCTCAAAGTATCACTAACTTTAGGTTGTCTCTCTGATTTCAGTCCCCCCTACACACTATACCTTTGCAGGTATATACAAAGGGCAGACAAAAGAAGGGGTTTAGCATTTTCCCAGAGATGAGGAAAGAAACCGTTAGTCTAAAACTGTTAGTAGTTCTATAGGAAAACAGAACAGAAACACTAGTAAGACATGAAAAGGGCCACTATTTGTTAAATGTGTCAGTGCGTGGCAAAAGGGTTTGTCTAGCAGTTGTGACAACAGTTGCTTCAGTTTAGCTATCGTACAATAAAGAAACTGTATGACATCATCTGCTGAAAACTTCTATATCCCAGCTACATATTTGCCAAATCTCTTATATAAACTCTTAAAAATCACAGAATGAACTAATTGTGTTAAATATTTCTGGGTCCACTGCTTCGAGGACAAAATCTTTTCTAGAACAATTGAAAACAAACAGCCAATGTTTCCGATTACATCCTAATCCCCATTTAAAACTGCAACCACAATTTAATTTGCCACTGTTGTAAGGTTAAGAGGAAAAAAATGAAACCACTGGTGGCACAACTTTCTACAGATGAGAGAAACTGGTGTGAACAAGCAAGTAGTTATTTGGTAACATTCCACTGATAGCTTCCAGAAATAATCAGGGTGAAGATACACTGTTTTATTCATAGCATGTCACTCTTAACATGGTAATTACCAGCTGCTGAGGGGTGCAGAGTACGACAGTGGTTTCACCGAATTCATTTAGCACAATAAATCAACAACTACAATAGAGAAAATCACTATAATTATATCATTTACCAAATTCTCCATTTGGTCAGAAATCTTTATTGTTAAAGGCAACTGCTGTTGATTTCATCCAACAAGAAACTAGCTTACAAGGAACAGATGGATTTGATTTTGCACATTATTTTTAATGTGAATCCCTGCTTTGATTTGAGAAGCCGTTGACCCGATGAAGCCATGTTGAGAGAAGGCAAATACACAACTGCTAATCAGAGTAAAACATCCAGAAAGAAAATTTCACATGCGGTCTAGTCTTTTGTATTTCAGACCGAAAGAAAATGAAAAAGAGGGAGATTTGCAGAAGGAGGGGTAATGTGAGTTTTTGAAGAGGAATAGCGAATAGCACATTGTTTGTGTCAGATAATCCAGAGCGGCTTATCTGATCTGTGCCTGCTACAGGGAAGCACTTACCCTTCAGTCCGGCTACAAGAGAGCAGGGTAAGAGGGAACAAACCAGAGTGACATATAGACTCGCCTGGACCAGAGGACAGAAGACAGCAAAGAGAGAGAAAGAGGAAGACTATTCCCTTTACACAGTAAGCAAAGCATGAGAGAAGGAGGATCTGATACACTTATTCATGCACACAGAAACGATTATCTGAAAGAAAGAAAGAAAGAAAGAAAGAAAATATGCAAAAGAAAAGCATAAGTGAAAGTAAAAAAACAGAACAAAACACTGAGTGAAAAAAGCAAATAAACAGAAAAGAGTGATGAGCAATGAATAAAGGAGAGAAAATATATGCAAAAGAAAAGAAAAAGAGGGAAAAGCAAAAGAATAACAACAAAAAGAAATAAATATATACAAAAGAAAAGCATAAGTAAGTGAAAGTAAAAAATAAAAACAAAACAATGAGTGAATAAAAGCAAATATACACAAAAGCTAAAAAGAGTGAAATAAAAACAAGAGTGAATGAAAAGCAAAAGTAAAAGACGGCTTATATAAGCAAGATAAAAGTGAAAGAGTGAAAAACAAAAGAAAAACAGCAAAAATAACTAAATAAAGAAATAGGCAGAAGAAAAGTGCAAACAAACAAGTGAAAGAACAAATATGCAAGTCAAAAGCAAGAAAAAAGAGCAAAATAAAAACAAAGAAAAAAGACAGAAAGAAAGAAAGAACAAATGGGCAAAATAAAAATTAATTAATTAATTAATTAATTAAGCAAAATAATAATAAAATAAAGAAAGGACAGGTATTAAAATGTATCAAAGCAAAGAATATGTAATGATGATAAGTATGTGGGATGCAGGATGAAAGATTTCTGACAGAATCAAGCGGTGCAGATGAAAACAGAGTGCGATTATTCTCCCTTTTTACGGCACCAACACAGTAAGTAGTTACTGTGCTCAGGAGGTGAATGAAGGCTGTTGAGATTACACTTATAGGACATTAACGAGCAGTAGAGTGAAACAGTGTAAAAACATCAGCAGTGCACTGTTTAGAACAGGAACTTATTTCACCAATGATATACAAAGATTCCACGTAATAGTGTGACTGCAATGAAGCGTGTCATTACAAATGCAGCTCTGGCCCTGTGTGTGTGTGTGTGTGTGTGTGTGTGTGTGTGAGAGAGACTGCAGTCAGCATATGTGGAACTCTAGAGTCTATGTATTCAAAACTTACAGAACTGAGAGATGGGAGCATCAAGCTGTGGTGCTGTCCCTCCTTTGGCGTTGAGTTTCTGCACCTGGGTCGGCGGGATGGGTTTGTGGGACTGCCCTGTGGCACGATACATCGCTTGAACCCACAGGATTCGATCTTGCTCATCATCGCTGGCGAAGATCACAGTGTCTCCCTCCTTCACAGCATTGAAGAACGTCCGAGCACCATCCAGACCTGCATTCAACATATTGTTCATCATTCATTCCATTCACTTTCAACGGAATTAAATAAATTACTGTGTAATCAAAAGTGTGAAAAATGACAATAGAGTAATTTGAACCTTTTAAGGTACATGGTAGCATGGTTGAACTAACAATACTTTCACAGCATTTTTAAAACTTGTATTAAACTCTACATTTAATAATACATTAATTATGCATTGATTTATTTATCTATGTATTTATTTAATTATTTTAATGACAGGAAACTACAGGGAGAGAGAGTAGGAATGGGATCGGGACATAACACAGGATGGATGTGAACCTGGGTTTCCAATTTAGGAGCAACATACACGATGTACATACATTTTTGACATTAATTCTTATGTATTGTGCACTAAGATTAACTAACAGTGAACAATAGCATATACATAAACACATTATATAATATTTAATGTAAATTTTCAACAACAACAACAAATCACATTAATCATAATTAAATGCTGTAAAAGATATTGCTAATTATTAGTTGCATGATCGCCAAAACATTAGGTAATATTACCATAGATTCTGCAATGTAATGTAGTAATTAAATTACATTAAATTATATTTTTACTTGACATTAATGCATTATCAACTAAAATGAACAGTGAATAATAGCATATTTGTAAACTGATATTAATCAAAATTATACATTTATTAATCAAGATGACTTATATCATATAATCATTTATTAATCCAGATTAATTATATCATTAATTGATAATAAGAAGAAATGTTTCTTGAGCACCAAATCGACATTTTAGAATGATTTTTGAAGGATCATGTAACACTGAAGACTGGAGTAATGGCTGCTGAAAATTCTGTTTTCTGGATATAAATGTCAGAATTTATTTTGATATTATTAGTTAATAATAATAATAATAATAATGTTACAATGATTATTAATCAAGATTAATAAATGCTGTAAAGATATTAGCAACCAATGCTTAAATTAATATTAAATTCATATTGATGTTTAGAATCTTATTTTACAGTAATTTTACAGTAATTGCTTTTGTTTGTGTAACCTAATGTAGTTAGGTTGTTTCAACCATATTTAAAACATATATTACTTTATTGTTATAAACATATAAACATTCTACTTTATTTATCAGTTAATATAATATAGATGTGGCCACCTGAATCACATTTTTTGGTTATCTCATAAAACATTTTTACAGAGTAATTGACCTAAATGAACAGATATTGTTTGATATTGAAATAATTGTTATAATTTATTCCATTTATGCCACAATACTTAGTATACAGTGTTTGATTATGTGTAGACTATAACAGATTCATTAGTCAAATATCAGATGACATAAAAATAATAAAACATGTAACTGCGCAGACACTATAAGACCGATCAGACAACTCATGTACACTGTGCATAATGTTTTATGCAAAGATACAGAAGGTTTCAATGAAAGATAATTGATCTAAACTGGTTAATTACCAGAGTTTATTTAACATTAATAAAATGAGTCACCTATTCCTTGGGAATAAATGGTATGGTGTATGGATCCTACAAACACATGCCACCTGCTGGTCTAAGAGGTATTTCTATCCACCTTATTTTGCAATGCTGAAGTAAGCTACTTTCTGTGAATGTGCAAGATGTCAGATCCATTAGCCACTATAGGTAAATAAACCTATAGTTCAGAGCGCAGTAAAACTACCTGTGCTACAGTGTGTTTATAATTATAATGATAAATAAAAATATAATAACAAATACCAGTTTACATAATCAAACAGCATAACGGACTGTTTTTGTACAGGTAAAATAACTGTAAGGTGGACAGAACAGGTGAGGACAATATTCCAGATTTGAGTTTTTTTTATCACTGTGATGTCATTGATTGTAGCATTTCGATTGGCTGCAGTGACCTGGCTGAGGGTCGGTGTAATCCACAGTGTATCCGTCCAGTTGGAGAAGTTCAATAGGTTCTGCTTTCTTCTCCCTGTAGCTACACATGGCAAAGGTGTACTGGCTCACCTGGAAAGAATATTGGCACATTAAAGCCACATCACTGTTATGAATTGCACTATTAGAACTGGAAGTGCAAAACCCAAACAGAAATATCTACTTCAGGCTTGTGATAAGGTTCAAACGGAGGGTGGCATCTCAGAGGGAGGCTGTCTTGGTCACTGACAGTGTAGGGTTGGACTTGCAGGGTTTTGTCCTGCCAATCAAATGGGACTGACAGAAGAGTGTGGGATGACACACTGTCACTCTGGATGCGAGTCGTGCAGTTAGGTGCCAGCCATACACACGTTCTACACACACAGACGTGCTGCTGTCAAGACGTTCTCTGGCCTTATCTGCAGCATTACACCAATCCTGCGCCTCCATCACCTCTGCTGAAAGTGGCAGCCCTCTCTCACTCCGTCTCCGAGTGACATGATAAATTCAATGTCATGTGTGTGACGGGCACTTGGGCTGGCTTCGGGGGCCTTATCTGGCTTGGTGGCACCCAGGTGCCTTCGGGAGGCCACTGGGGCATGCACACCCCTCACGCTCGCACACACACATACACACACAATCTCCCATCAATCCGCTGAAGTTCGGGCCTGTCAGAAGCAGAACGGTCGCTGGTGGGGCCATTGACCCGCTATCAAACCGACAGTTAAAGGATTTTAAATGACTTTGCTTTCTGATTACCCCAGCATGCTTTTGCTCTTTTAAATAACCTTGTTATTGTCGATGCTCTGCAAATTGCATTGTGGATGAAGAGAGTGGGAGAGTGGGCACAAATCGATCACTAACGGTGGAAACATAAAGCCGAATGCCAGACACACAACCCGAGCCCCTTCGGGTCACTCGAATGCATTACCATATTCAGATGCGTAAGCCTGAGCCAGAGCATCGGAGATGAGATGAGATGAGGGGAAAGACGAAGCGAGCACAGAGCGTCTGCCCGCTGTTTTGTCACATCGCCTACCAACCATAAAATAATTAGACTTCAGTTTGAATCATAATGCTGGCCTTATGCTGTCAGCTTACTGACAACAAGGGCACTGAGAGGCACAAGGATAGACGATGTGGCTGCTATAAATTTATATGACTATTTATACTATGAAGTATAGAGATGTTATAATAGATATGACTTTTCCTTATTCATAGACTTAAGCAACACCGACGAAACGAAATGGCAGGGTGGAGCCACGGGGAACTCTGTCATCACCTTTTTGTGACACCTTGTTTCAAAGCCAGCCTGTGTCAAACTGGAGCCCTAAATGGTCTACGTGGTCTGGTAATAATCTATGAATAATGCAACAGTGAACTCACACCCACCCTGTAACACAAACCCCACATTAAATGCAGGGGCATTTACATAGAATCATTCAGAGTGTCAATCAAATGCTGGCCAGCCACTGACAGCACTTCTAGCATACAAAATATTTAGTTAAATTAATACTTTTGCTAGTAAAAAAGTAATATATTTAAAATGCATTTATTTCATACTAAACATAGTTCAAACATATTTACCGACGTATCGCTGGAGACTTACTAATTTAAAAATTATAGTTAAACTTTTTTGGAGTACTACTTGTGCACAATACACATTTCTTAATATTGAGTCTAAAATGTGTTTTAATGTCACTATTGATGAGGATTGTATGATCTTTGAATAATATTGGTCTTTAAATGCAAAATATTTAAAGTGTACCTAAAGTATACTTGCACTAGTTCCACTTTAGCACAATCAAATATACTTAAGTATATTTAGTTGGAGCTCAGCGCTACTTCAGCACAATTAAAGTGCATTAGGTACAAAAGTAGTTGTTCCAATTTAGCAGACTTTAAGTACACCACTTTAGTATACTAAAAGTACAATTGCCGGGTATTTTTGTTAAGTACATAAAAATGTAAATGTACTTGTAGTATATTTAGCATGACTTAAATATACTTAAAATAAATTTTAGTATATTTATTTTTCAATAGGTTTATTCAGCAAGGATGCATTAAATTGATCAAAAGTGACAGTAAATACTGTTATAAAAGATTATATTTCAAATAAAAAATGCTGTTATTTTGAAATGTCTATTTATTGATATACATTGATAATAAGAAGAAATGTTTCTTGAGCACCAAATCAGCATTTTAGAATGATTTTTGAAGGATCATGTGACACTGAAGACTGGAGTAATGGCTGCTGAAAATTCTGTTTTGTGGATATAAATGTCAGAATTTATTTTGAAATATATTTAATTGTATATATATAGTTTTGGTTAACATAAGAAACTTAATTCAAAAGCATTACAAAATCTTACCCCCTCCCCCCATTTTTGAACAGTAGTGTATATAAAATATTAATAGTGATAGATAAAAAAAGGATACAATGATGTTAATAACAGATATTAAAGTATTAAATAAACAATTTCCGAAATATACTGAACATACTGTATAATACATTTTATATATATTTTTTAATCTAAATAAAACGTTCAAATTGCCACGACGTATTCTGGAGTTTACGTGTATGTTTATGTTAACATTTACATTTACGAGATGAAGACTAGACAGATGGATGTGTTGACGTTTGTGTGAATACTTACAAAGGATTTAACACGAGATCAACGGAGAAGAAACAACAAAAATCAGAAAGGAGACAAACAAATACAAAGTGTGAAACCAACAAAATCAAACAAACAAACAAAAAACAAAACAAAGCACGGACACAAAAAGCGCATTCTGGCATATTTTCTTACCCACACTGACATTCGAAAACACAAACAGGGCAACGTGTAATGTTTTTCGCTTGCATGCACACAAGCACACAGACACACATGCGCACAAACACTAAGGTGAATAAATAATGTCAGTGTATTGACTGCTGTTTGTCACTTGCTGTAGCCGTAGCTGCGAGCGACTGGTGGGTGTGTGATGTGGGCTCTTTTAGCTGCGAGTGCTGGTCCTTTACTCTGTCAAGCCGCTTGTTAACTTTTAGCTCTCAGACATGTTACAACTCACCACAGAGGAGCTAACTGAACAGCAAAAAATAGAGACAGACATACAAAAGGCTCCATCGAAGTACCTGACACAGTGTTTGTTCAGAAAGAGCCGTGAATCTAGTCTACTTCACTGAAGCAGTTTTGACACATACAATGGAAATGGAAATGCACAGCACTTGATAAAAAAAATCTGAATCAAAAGGGGAGGAAACAGTCTCATTAGAAGTGACACCAAGGTGAAAAAGCACATACCTGCACCAAGACGAAGAACCTCTTCTTCCATCTTTTCCACAGGTTTTTCCCAATGGCCCAAAGGTAACTGTGAACAGATGTAGAGCAGGTGTTGCATCACAGTGTCAAGATATACTGTAGCATGCTGTGTTGTTCTTAATTTGGGTGATAATGGGCCACTGTTGCCTTTCTCTCTGACTTTGCATCACAGAGTAACTCAAATGTAATAAATTATGACAGGGATATTTTAACATCATAAATATATGTTAAAAAAATGTAAAATATTTTTTTAAACACATACAACATTTACAAAAATGTGAACAAAAATAAAAAATAAGTGACTCAAAAATGCACTGAGAAGACATTAATATGCTATAAACAGACAAAATAGGTGTCTGATTATTTAACGATGAGCTATATAGTTCTTTTCAAAATAAAAGTAAGAAAACATTTGCTACAGCAAAGACAATACAGCTATAACACTAAAAATGTGTTGATTAATCAAGGATGATATATACAGTTATTTTAAATGAAATCAAATAAAATATTTGACATTATTTCCTTCAAGTCTGTACACATTGTTTCAAAGCAGCATTAAAGAAAATTGTGCTGTTAATAATTATATTTTTTCTTAATATCTTCATACCTTATAGTCACATTTAGATAACATAGTTTACATTTTGGAACAATACAAGCAATCAAGCTGTGGATATTTTATATATATTATATATATCGCCATTCAAAAGTACACTTGCATATATGCGGATATAGTTGGACACACTGATATATTCAATTTTATAAAATGAGCTGGCAAGAATCAGGCAGTTGAGATTTGTTATATAGTATATATTGCTTGAGTGTATATTTAAAATGAAAAATATCTAAAAGAATGCAAATACATAATGCAACTTTATAGAGGATGACCTATGAGTCTTCCCTCAGAAAGTAGTGTGAGTTTTAATGCAAGCAAAGAAACAGATGTGGATTTTCAGGTGTAGTTTTAGTGCCCCCTAATGGCGAAAACAATAAATTGCACTTTAGGCAAAGGCAGATCTCAATATCTATTTTTAGGACATTACAATGACTGATCTGATGATAAATTTAAGTAAATGACCACTATTACAATTTTTTTTTTAAGTTGAAAAAATCTTTAATTTTATTATTGTTATAAAATGTTAATAATTATTTTATATTTATTCATGTTTTATAATTTTTATAATCTATTGTTTTAAAAATGTATATTTAAAAAATATATATGCTTAGCACTTAGCTCTCTCTCTCGCTCTATATATATATATATATATATATTACAAAATTCATATTGTAAAATAAATCCACATATTGTACATGATTTTCTGTACAGATCTCAAGGTCACTTCAGTAGTTAATAATTTGTTACTTTGTCCACTAGATGGAGCCAAAAGATCAGAAAAGTGTTGAGGCCAAACGTTCATTGGACCAGACAGAGAGTTGTAACTGTTGCCTTTCAGTGTAGGTGAAATGGGTTGAAATGAGAAGTGAGTCTGTGCATGTTGAATCTATTCAACAACTTACTAAAATCTATTCAGTTTTAAGTCAGTGTAGAATTGAATGAAATCAGAAATTAAAATGATGAGGATGTCACTTACCCACAATGCTTCATGTTCTGTGGTTTGTCCATACGGACAGCCAATTTGATCTTCAGGTCATCTGGGCAACCTTTGGCAACAGTCATTTTATGGAGATCACATTGTTTGGGACTATTGGGTGTTGGATGCAACACAACCTGGAATCACATTATGGCAGATATTATTTTTACATTTTTTTAACTTAAAAATATAGTGTGAAACAACATTGAAATTCTAGGAATATATATGTTTTGCTTTTTAAAGTATATAAAAGTTTATAGTTTAAAAGTATATATGTGTGTGTGTGTGTGTGTGTGTGTGTGTGTGTGTGTGTGTGTGTGTGTATATATGTGTGTGTGTGTGTGTGTGTGTGTGTGTGTGTGTGTGTGTGTGTGTGTGTGTGTGTGTGTGTGTGTGTGTGTGCAAAAAAAATATATTACAAAAAAAATATGTAAAAAATTTAAAATGTATAGGAAATATTTAAAATTCTGCCGTTAAAGCAAAAGGGGACATACCAAATACTAATACGTGATATTCATGTTAACTTTTCACTGTTGTGCTGATAATATCATTTGAAATTTTCATCAGTGGTAATACATACTGTATATATTGCATATCTAGCTCAAATAGGAATGTTGGGAAAAGTGGGACACCGCAGCTTTCCAGTAATATCTGTTCCCACCAGTGTTCTGATTCATCGCACATCGGATCCCATTATTTTCTCTATCTCTCACTTCACTTTGAAGTCATCTATCATTTGCATAAGAGCCGACATCAGCAACTTAACTTTCTGTTTTTATATCAGTGCAGGCTTATTGTTTAGAGAGAATGAGTGATAGAGAGAGAGAGAAAAGAGAGAGCGAGAGAGAGAGAGAGAGAGAGAGAGAGAGAGAAAGAGAGAGAAAGAGTGGAATAGAGAGACTCTATGCCTCATTGACTCAGCACTGGATCAAATCCATTAGAACAGCTACAGGCAAGCAGGGGGGCTGCTCATTTCGGAGAGCTTAGCAAAACCATTTTAGTAACGATCACCTCTGAGCTCGGAACTGAGCTCAGATCAGTGCTGACTGCTTAAAGAGTATGGGCTAGAATGAGCTGTGATGGGTTCAGTGTGTGTGTGTGTGTGTGTGTGTGTGTGTGTGTGTCTGACCCGTCCCAGCTCTTTATCCTCCAGTGCCAGCACTCCTGTACTCTCCGTGAAGAGTTTCACCTTTACAGCTGGAAGTGGGTGAGTGGTGGTGAAGTCTCCTTGAGTACCCCAACTAAACAATACAGAGAGAGATTAAATTAGTGGTTTTCAAACTGGTTTTGCAACTAGGAGTGTAAAACTACATGAATAAGATGACAATTGTATGACTAGATTTCATAATCAATTACGATGACTATTATAATAATAATAACAACAACAACAACAACAACAACATGTTACAGAGACCATCTCTGCGCACACACACACACACACACACACACACACACACACACACACACACACAGAGAGAGAGAATCATGATATGCATTTCTTTAAAGCATATTTCACAGCCTGGTTAAAGGGATAGTTCAACCAAAAATGAAAATTCTGTCATTATTAAATCACCCTCCATTTGTTCCAAACCTGTATAAGTTTATTTTTTTGTGTTGATTACAAAAGAAGGCATTTTGAAGAATGTTAGTAACGAAACCATTGATTTCCATCCCCCCCCCCCCCCCCCCATACTATGGAAGTCAATGGCCACTGTCAACTGTTTGGTTACCCATATTCTTCAAAATATTTTAATAAACTCATATAGGTTTGGAACAACTTCAGGGTGAGTAAATGATGACAGAAACATTCTTGGGTGAACTATCCCTTTAACACCTGCTTGGGTTAGTTTGTCGACATGATGCTATCCTTTAGTCTTTTTATTGGATCAATAATAAACTGCACATTATTTTCTTAAAATTACATTTTGAGGCTGTTATTGTAAAGGTTGTTGCATTATTTTTGTTTATATAGTATTTCAATTATTCGATAATTGATGTATAATATTCGACTATAGTGAAAACTGTTCTTCAATTGTCTTTTGACTCAAAAGCTTGGGGTCTTTATTTATTTATGATATTTATCATTTTATTTATCAAGGATGTATTAAATTGACAGTAAAGACATGTATAATTTAAAATAAATGCTGTTCTTTTGAACTTTCTATTCAAAGAATCCTGAAAAAAAAATCCACAAAAAAAGATTATGTAGCACAACAGTTGATAAACACTGATAATAATAAGAAATGTTTCTTGAGCACAAAATCAGCGTATTAGATGATGAAGACGAGTAGGCTGCTGAAAATTCAGCCTTGCCGTCACATAAAAAAGTTACACATTTTTAAATATGTTCAAACAGAAACCATTCTTTAAAAATTAATTAATTAATTAATTAATATTTCCAGCATTGATGTTTTTACTGTAGCCTCTACAGTATTTTTGGTCAAATAAATGCAGCCTCGGCATACATAAGCTACATTTTAAAAAATCTTACCGACCCCAATCTTTTAAATGGTATATTTTCCTAAATGATTACGAATCTTTCCAAAATAATTGAGCTAAATGTAATTGAATTGTGCAAAGGTAACAAAAATGTATCTGCATTGAAGAACATAGAAAAACTTTGATCTGTATATGCTGAAAATATTTTCTTTTTTTCCAGAGGCTTGGTGGTTAATACACACTAAGAAGTGATGCCTATGTAGGAGACATAGAACTGAATCCGGCCTTCTGTACCTATTAATGAAATGGCAAAAATCCAATAACAAGCTTAAAAAAAAGAGCTTGTCTACACACATAAATACCTTTTATTTTGTGGAGAAAGGCTGAATCAACAGGACAAGTATTGCAGCTTTGTTGGCTTGTCTGGCAATGCACTGTGTGTGCATTTGTGCGTACATGAAAGTATTTTTGATGCATGTGTGTGTCTGTGTGAGTGAGTGTGTGTGTGTGTGTGTGTGTGTGTGTGTGTGTGTGTGTGTGTGTGTGTGTGTGTGTGTGTGCTGTGATCCCTTGAGGTGGGGGGGGCACTCATCGGCAATGCACTGTGTGTGCGTACATGCGTACATGAAAGTATTTTTGATGCATGTGTGTGTCTGTGTGTGTGAGTGAGTGTGTGTGTGTGTGTGTGTGTGTGTGTGTGTGTGTGTGTGTGTGTGTGTGTGTGTGTGTGCTGTGATCCCTTGAGATGAGGGGGGCAATCATCTGGCCACAGTGCACATGGGGAACACAGTGCAGTAAATCTCCATGGCAACTCCCTCTAGAATGCCTGGGGGGAGGCTGAGGGTACGTGGATGCTGTGTCTTAAGTATGCTTGTGTATGTTTGTTTGCTGTGTTGGTGTATAGAGCTGTTCAACCTTCCTTCACATCAGCGTCTCAGGGGAGATGTTTGATGCATATTTGGCTCATGGCGTTGAAACAAACTCTTTGGAAGTAACAATAAGTGCTGTTAGCAAGCATGCCATCAATACAAGATCATGGAAACGTTAGTGGAACTTGCTGTGTACTTGAAGGCTGCAGGGGGCACAGCATGTGAACTGTGAACTGCTGTTTAGTATCTATTTATCTATATATCTATGCACACTAAGAAGGCTGCATTTATTTGACCAAAATACAGTAAAACATTAATACTGTGAAATAATATTACAATAACTGTTTTAATATATTTTTAAATTCAGTTTATTCCTGTGATTGTGAAGCTGAATTTTCAGCATCATTACTCCAGTCTTCAGAGTCACATGAGCCTTCAGAAATCATTCTATTATGCTGATTTTGGTGCTTAAGAAACATTTCTTATTATCATCTTTGTTGAAAATGGTTGTTATACAGAAGGACAGCATTTTTTAACAGAAATCTTCTATAACAATGTAATGTTCCTGACTGTCATCTTTCATCAATTTCATGTGTCTTTGCAGAATTAAAGTCTTTCTTTCTTTCTTTCTCTTTCTTTCTTTTTCTCTCTCTCTTTCTTTCTTTCTATATATAAACCTTCTTTCTATATATATAACCCTTCTATTGAATATGTCCTCTAAGGCAGTGGTTCCCAACCCTGGTCCTGGAGGCACCCCAACACTGCACATTTTGCATGTCTACTTAATCAAACACACCTGATTCAGGTCATCAGCTCATTAGTAGAGACTTCAAGACCTGAAATTGGTGCATCAGAGAAAGGAGCCATGCAAAATGTGCAGTGTCGGGGTGCCTCCAAGAGCAGGGTTGGAAACCACTGCTCTAAGGTACCATTATTCATACATAAAATAAATAATTGTTTTGTTGTAATTCTATTAATGCAGAGTTTTTGGGGTAGTGTTTTGGTTTCAGTTAGTCTTTTATAGCTAGATAGCTAGGTAAAGTTGGTAAAACTTGAATGTAAATGTCCTCATAACAATCTGGCATCAGATCTTCCACCTGGTACAGAACAGCTGTCTGATAACACTGATATGACCACAAGCTGTAAATGTGTGTGTGTGTGTGACTTAAACCTGAATACACACAGACTCATGGGGACTCGTGTCACGGTGGGGACCTAAATTGAGGTCCCCACGGGTAAACAAGCTAATAAATCACACAGAATTAAGTTTTTTGAAAATCTAAAAAGAGTCCCCAGAAGGATAGCAAACCAGACATGTGTGTGTGTGCGCGTGTATGTGTGTGTGTGTGTGTGTACATGTTTTTCTATCCTGGTGGGTACTTAAGCCTGAATACACACCAACTCATGGGGACTCGTGTCACCGTGGGGACCTAAATTTAGGTCCCCATGGGGAAACAAGCTTATAAATCATACAGAATTAGTTTTTTTGAGAATGTAAAAATACAAAAAGTTTTCTGTGAGGGGTAGGTTTAGCTGTAGGGAGATATAATAGATGGTTTGTACAGTATAAAAACCATTACGCCTATGGAGAGTCCCCACAAGGATAGTAAACCTGTGTATGTGTGTGTGTGTGAGAGAACAAATCTTGTTCTGCCACACACTGAGGAGTCTTTTAGAATGCTATTAAACCTGTTATTAATGTGCATGCGTCTTCTTACACACATATTTCACATAGGCTTTTTCTCTCATTTGCTCAATGAGTCATCACTATGTGACCATTTGAAGAACAACATTACTGCACTCACATGTTTCACTGGTTCCATGTCTGGCACATATTTTCGACAGGTTACAGTGCTCAAGGCCTAGTGTTATAATTGAATAATTATAAAATCTCACTGTTGCTGGGTCACCATTACATTTCTAACAACAGGTCGCAGAAAAACATAAATCAGAGTGAATCATGACAGTAAAACAGAAGATGAAGGTATTGTCTTATTAACTATTATGCTCTGTTGAGACTAATTTTACTGCTTTTATGCTTGGAGGTTTATGCTCCCTTCAATTCTCCTTTTAATTTGTTTATTTGACCAAATTAAAACCCAGTACACCATATTATTGAAGTATTTATTTTACCCTAAATCACACATTGTTGTGTGTCACAGAGCTCTATGTTTGGCTGTGTGAGTCATTTTAACATTTCTATTATCTCAGATTAGCCATATTTTTGGACAAATATAAGTGGCATATTTTGAATAACCTGAAAAATTGATGCTTCATTCTTAAACAATAAATTCCCTAAAAATTACACTGATTACAATTTACAATTAGAAATACATTACTAAAATGTCAGAAGTTGCCAAAATCAGTGTTTCCAGAGAGTGAGCCATATATTTTTATATTTGTATTCATTTGCATGTAAATGAAATTCACAGTGCTGCTATTACTAATATAGCCAGCAGGTGGCAGTACACGAGCTAACATTTCTATATGCACCATATCAATATTTTAGGATGCCTAATGCGACTGACTTCTAAAAGCTGTTTTCATTTCTCACTTTTGAGCTTCAGTCAAACTGTAAACACCAAAAACTGACCAGGTCCATGTGCCCCTGGTCCAGCAATCCTCTCTTGACATGATTAAAAAAAATAGAATCAATCTGCTGAGAAAAATGTATGTGATATGTCTATCTTGAACATAGGTCTGGACAATAGATCAATATCAATATGTATCGCAATATAATTTTTTTCAATAACGGTGATATGATTTTTAAACACATTTTCGATATACATTACCAGTGTTTCCCATACATTGAATTATTTGTGCCGTTTGACTTTGTGAATAAACATGAGCACTGCACGTTTCAAAATCAAAACGCGGCGCTGGTGTTTTATATGAATGCATCTCTGAAGGGAACCGACTGTCTTCAGAAAAGTTTTGATGGCATTTCTGTTTGATCTGATAAAGTAGCGTTCATGAGCGGAGCTGCTTTGATTACAGCCGTTACTGGAGAAACCGCTAGTTCTACCGCTCTCAAAGCGCCTCCTGCTGGCGGAGAATCAGTTTGCATTTTCAATAATAGGCCCGTCTCCAGCAACGTTTTTGTTGTTGCTCAATTTTTTTGTTTTCTGCAGCAACTCAGAGCACTTTTCATACTCTTTATCCTGGCTGAAGCACATTTATTTCAATCTATAAGAATAATCAGCCTACACTACCAGTCAAAAGTTTTTGAACAGTAAGATTATTAATGTTTTTTTTAAGAATTCTCTTCTGCTCACCAAGCCTGCATTTATTTGATCAAAAGTACAGCAAAAACAGTAAAATTTTGAAACCTTTTTACTTTTTAAAATAACTGCTTTCTATTTGATTTTTTTAATGTAATTTATTGCTGTGATCAAAGCTAAATTTTCAGCATCATTACTCCAGTCTTCAGTGTCCCATGATCCTTCAGAAATCTGATTATCAATATTTAAAACAGTCGAGTACAGTTTTTTTCAGGATTCTTTGATTAATAGAAAGATCCAAAGATTAGCATTCATCTTAAATAAAAAGCTTTTGTAACATTATACACTATTCCATTCAAAAGCTTGGAGTCAGTATAATTTTATTTATTTTTTATTTTTTTTGGGGGGGGGGGGGGTGGGGGGATGAGATGGAGGGAGAGCACTAAGTTACCAGAAATGTGCACAACCAATACATTTACATCAAAATGGCATGCACAACAGTCCCAGCTGGAGTTTTTTTGGGTCACCCGGTCTGCGGAATTTCAATCGTCAACTGTAGACACATGGAAAATCTATACTGTGATAAGACAGCCTGACACAACTCTCCACATTTTAGGCCTTCCAGTGTTGTCCTTCAGCACATAACACTCAACAGCTCTTTAACTAAAGCCACACCAAGTGTGTTATTTTTTTTATTTTTATTTAGCAAGGATGCTTTAAATTGATCAAAAATGATGATAAAGGCATTTATAATGTTACAAACAATTTCTATTTTAGATAAATGCTGTTCTTGTGAAACCTGAAAAAAAATTCTACACTGTTTTCAACATAAGAATAACTGTTTTTTTTTAGCAACAAATCAGAATATTAGAATGATTTGTAAAGGATCATGACTGGAGTAATGATGCTAAAAAAAATGCGCTTTGAAATCACAGGAATAAATAACATTTTAAAATATTTTCAAATAGAAAACAGTTATTTTAAATAGTAAAAATATTTCAAATTGTTACTGATTTTGCTGTATTCTTGATCAAATAAATGCAGGCTTTGTTAAGCAGAAGAAAATTATTTAAAAAAAAGATAAAAAATCTTAAGTTAAAGATATTAATTTTAATAAGGTGAGTCTGAGATGTTTATTTGACAGTGATTTCACATTTCTTGTCTTGTTTGTATAAAGGCTAAATACAAATAAATAAAAAATTTCTAAAATATTATATAGTTTTATGGGAGGAGATTTCATAGACTTGGCAAATTCATTTTTCATAAGTTTGTAGGTACAGACATCTGTTGTGGGTGTTCTTGGCAGTTTTCATGAGGCTTTTTAAAATAGTGTTCATATCAATATCGGAATTATATCGTATCGACCGAAATTAAGAAATATATTGTGATATAAATTTTGGCCATATCGTCCAGCCCTACTTGAGCAATAAACAAAAGCAGATAGAAAGATACACCAAATAATATTTTGAGCATCTTTAGATCTTTATTCTAACCTGTCTACTGCAAAAAAAAAAAAAAAAAAAATTGGAGTTAGTCACATGTGATTGGCAAATAGAGCCTGAACATAGATCCTAAGCATATCACAAACATACAAATATACACTGACCCACAAAATCTGGCCTGCTAAATGTGGCCAGAGGTTCATTACATTAAAAGCCCAAAACACGTGGTAAGGAAACCCTGATCTATATTACTGCTCTATATAACACACTATAACAAAGTGCACACACACACACACACACACACAGTAAAACACTTCTCAGCAAAGCTATCTGAGTTACGTAATCCACAGCACCTGGAGCGACATTACAGTGACACAATAGAGCAGAAAAAGTCACATATAAGACCACTGCCTTCTTTACAAATCACAAAAGTCTTCTGTTCGAAGCATATATGAATGATCATGTACTTAAGGTTCAAGGTTTTTTTATTTGTCAATGCCACCATAAGTGCAGACATACAGAGGAATCGAAATACCGTTTCTCTTCTCTCTCATCAAGTGTTTACATTGTCAATGCAATACAGAAGTTTGTATATACAGTATAAAAAAAGGAAAGTTATAAAGAAACGACATGTGACTCCATCTGTCAGACTTGAGCTGTGATGTAAAACAAGGTTTAAGGTTTTTGCTTTAAGGTTTTATTCATTATGGTAGCCATTAAAGAAAACATATTTTGTGTAAAATGTATATTTAAATATTACAATTTACTATTTATTTAACATTCATTTGTTGATTATGGAAGTAGACACTGTGTGAGTAATACACATGATAGATATGCCACAGGAGGTGAGTAATAGAGTGAAAGCCACAAATGTCGAAAGATGGAGTGGGTCAGATATGATTTTTGACCACTTCATTTGACTTTGTATCTTTTGGAAATCTTTTCAATTAAAGTAATCTTCGTTTCACTTTACTATCTAGGCCCAACAATATGCAAAATGATTAACAATCATTAACCAGTTAAACATCAGAGACCATTTTCATTCTCATTGCAAGCGAACTCACAATTAATAAAGTCTGGGTCATATTTTCTTTCACCTTACATAGTTTTTTCATAGTGTTTGATAATGGGGTCATGTCTGCCACACCTGTCCATGCTCCCATATGCATAATATGGCTGCCAAGTGACAGATAAATCAGCAGTGTGAATTTAATCGGACAGATATTGGTAGCATTTTCTCTTTTTCCTTGTTAAGCACAGTTATTTTTCTTAACTATGCAAAATTATATGGTTAGCAGCATTTAGTATTGGCTTTTGTTTTCCCTGCTGTCCGTAACACTTTTAGAACAAAACTGCCACCCATTTTTGGGTCATGACCCACCAGTTAAGAGCATCTAAAGTCAAATGTTCTGCCTCCCTATAACAAATGCAGGTTGATACAAGACCTACTGACAATAACCCTTTAATTTTCCTATTTTTTTATGTAAGTCTGGTTGAACAGGGGGTCACGGCAGCATTCAATCACTAAAATCCATTGCCTGAATAGAACATCCTACAATCCGAGTACTCAAATCCAAACACAGGACCAATCTGGTAGACATGATCAGATTCAAATGCACATATGACTTGAAAAACTGCATTTTCATTCATCATAACCACTCCCCTTTCATATTTCATAAAAGTGCAGCTATGAAAGCAAAAGCTACTTCAAGACAGGTCTTTGTAGCCCCCTTATAGACTTGGAGGCTTTCAAACAGCAGCTATTTTTTCCCTGTTTTTTTTATCTACTTCCTTGTTCTCACTCAAATCCTGACAACTGCACATATGTGCTTTAATTAATTAGATGTTTTGGGATCAATCCCTACGGTCTTAAGGTGTCTGATCAGACAAGCACAGAACGCATGTCTCTCAAGAGTTTCCCATCATTCTTTCGCTTTCCCAAATGTTCTCTCATCTATCCTCACACTGCTCTACCCCTGAGACCCAGCAGGCTTTTAGCATTACAGCATTATGTGTGTGAATGTGAGAGCTTGTTGATCTGAGCAACTGTATAGATTCAATGGAAAGAGAGTGGATATGAGCATTTTTGTTTGTTTTGTGTGTGTGTGTGTACGCGTTTTTGTGACAAATGAGGACATAAATTTGTATAATGACAAAGGTATGACATAGGTATTACAAGGAGAAGGTGACTTTTCAGGATATTACCCCATGTCCCCACTTTTCAAAACGCTTATAAATCACACAGAATGGAGTGTATTGAAAATCTGAAATAGCACAAAGTTTCCTGTGAGGGGTAGGTTTAGGGGTAGGGTTGGTAAAGGGCAATAGAATATACGGTCTGTACAGTATAAAAACCATTACGCCTATGGGATGTCCCCACTTTTCACAAATGTAAACCTGTGTGTGTGTGTTTGTGTAAAGTCACCTGTATACCATGATATATTTTCTGTCTTTTACAATTGTTGCTTGTCAGACTGTATGATGAGACCTCAGTGAAATTGTGGGCAAAAGCCAAGGCTCATCAACAGTCTTGTATGTCAGGCTATGCAGTATACATCTTTGCACACTGTGGTCATAATTGATAGTGTTGACTAGGCATTTTACATCATCAATCTCTCACTGTCACATTCTGACGTTCTCATTTACACACTCAATTTAATTGTACAACACAAAACCAATCAAGCCCCTGTGGTAATGCTTGCAATGCTTCGCCTTGAAAAAATAAAATAAGTTATTAAAGTTAAAAGTTTTGGACAATGGATGTTGGTTTTCTGCCTCATAGTAAAAAAAGGCAAGTGTGAGATCGTTTAAAATAAAAATGAGATATAAAGTTACAATAATAAGAAACAATGTCATAATTGTGAGACATAAAGACACATTGCATGATATAAGGTCACACTGTGACGAGAAATTTTAAGATTCAAGACATACTGTAAAGTCAAAATTACAAGATATAAAGTCACATTGTGATATAAAAGTCACACTGAGAGAAAAAGGTCAGTTATAAGAGACAAAGTCAAAATTGGAAGATATAGTCAGTTATAAGAAAATTAGTCACAATTGTGATATGTTTACAATGTAAACTGTTGCACACTGTAATGTCAGTCACATTGAGAGACCGTAAAGTCAGTTATGAGAAAAAAATGCAATTGCAAGAGAGACACATTACGAGATAGAGTTGCAAGATACAAAGTCAGCTATGCGAAAATCACAACTGCAAGATATAAAGTCTAATTACAAGATATAATCACTGAGAGATATAAAGTCAGTTATAAGAAGCAAAGTTGCAATTGCAAGATATTTACAATTGTAAATTGTAAAGTCACACTGGGAAATATAAAGGAAGCTATGAGAAAATCACAATTGTGAGATAAAGTCATATTACAAGATATAAAGTCACACTTGTGAGATATAAAGTCAGTTATGAGAAACCAAGTCGCAATTGCAAGATATAAAGTCAGTTATAAGAAATAGTCGCAATTGTGACATGTTAACAACTGTAAACTGTAAATTGTTTTAAATTGTAAAGTCACATTATGAGATACAATATAAAAGTTGAAAAAGTCGGAATTGCAAGAGAGTCACATTAAGAGATGAAGTCAGCTATGCGAAAATCGCAACTCTGGCATATATAGTCACATTACAAGATATTGCAATGTGAGATATAAAGTCAGTTATGAAAAACAGTTGCAATTGAATGATATTTACTATACTGACTGTATTTTGTAAACTGTAACGTGAAATATAAAGTCAGTTATGAGAAAATCTCAATTGTGAGATATAGTCAGATTAGAAGAAATAAAGTCACACTCTGAGATAAAAGTCATACTGATAAAAAGTCACATTGTGAGATACGAGAAAGTCAGTTATGAGAAAAAAGTTGCAATTGCCAGAGATAGTCACATTACAAGATATAGTCAGTTACGATAAAGTTGCAATTGTGACATCTACTCAAATTACAAATTATAGTCACGTTGTGAGTTAGAAGTCACAATGTGAGAGAAAAAATTCATATTGCGAGATTGCGAAATTGTCACATTGTGAGATAACAGTCAGTTATAAAAAAAGTTGCAATTGTGATATATAAATTCAAATTACAAAATATAAAGTCATATTGTGTGATTATAAAGTCAAACTGTGAGACAACCATCAATTATGAGAAAGACAATGGTGAGATATAAAGTCATGTTGTGAGATATAAAATGTAACATTGCAAGATACAAGCTCAGATAAAAGAAACAAAGTTGCAATTGCAAGACATAAAGTCACATTGTGAGATATAAAGTTATACTCTGAATTAGAAACAGGTTTTTATTGACTGCTCACGTTTCAGAGTGAACTCAAGGTAATTTTGCAGTAAGATGATGATTTAAAGGGAACTTTCATTAACAAGAGATGTTGTTCCACGACAAAATAAATCATTTTCAATTCCAGAAATGTGACAAAAATCAGTGTGAGTGTAAGCTGACCAAATGAGTGGGTGAAGCATGTTCAGTGAAAAGTGTGAGAATTAGATTTTCTGCTTATGTGTGTTTGGTGTTTCCTCTCTCTCTTACCCTTGAATCAGTCTCCTCACACACAAACAAATGTGATAAGTCTAGTTGAGTAATGCGATCAGCTTACGGTTTTCGTGTAAGTGTTGATTACAAGCCCACAATTGTTACTTCATCATTAAGCATTACATCTCACAACAAACAGAATGGGCCTACTGTGTACACAATAATAAGATCAACTGATCATGTAATGAGCTAAATAACACACACACACACACACACACACACACACACAGAGCTTCAGCAAACGGCAATTGATGGGATTTGAGATTAAGTTCCTCCAGCTCGGAATTACATGAACAGTTCAGTTCAGTGTATGCATGAAGACAAGCAATCAAACTTAAACAGGTTAGTGAAGGTTAGTGTACATTGACTGATTTAACACCAGACAGCAGCTTTCAAGGCTTCAAGACTCTAAAAAATTATAATGTTTATAAACTTTTTCAGCGCTTGAACTTCTGCTGAGAAGTGAAGCTGTATTCAATATAATGTTGATGCAGGGAATACACATAATGCTTGACCAGAAATTTCAGCAAAACCTACGTTGGTTTGGAGGCCTCTGCCTGGTCGGTCTGAAGTTTCTGTCCGCCTTCCACCTCCATGGTGCAGTAAACAATCCGGTTTGGTGCTAAAGACTTTAGACCCTGTACCTCCATAATCACCACCTGTGGGGAAAAAAAGAAGAAAACTATAGAGACGACTCCTAAAAAAATGTGAAACGTTATCCAACCATATAGACCATAACACCAAAACCAATTTGGTATTTTGTAAGATCTTATCAAGAAAGTAAAGGAGACAAAGGCTCCTTTCGCCAAGAAAGTAAAGTAGACAATGCCTTTTCTAAAATTAAACTGACAGTACAAAAATAAAACAAACCAACATTACAACATATTTTAAATATTAATATAATAATAATATTGTCAAAAAATGTATAAATCATAAAAAAAATTTATATAGATCCTAAATTGTGTGAGGTAAAAAAAAAAGTCACATGAAGAGTCACAATATGGTTGGCTCATTACTCTGCCAATGATATAATGTTCAGCTATAATGCTTGTAAATGGTCTGCAAATCTGCATAAATTAATCAAAATGGTAGAAAGGGACGTATTACAGACAAAACAACTCACCACTTTGAATCATTTTGAAACTGAATATATAAAACTAGGATCAGGGTAAAAGCAAAATTAAAACTGATGTGAGATGTGTCACATAACGCCGTCATCACCTAGGTATCAGTGAAAGGGGAACGTGTTGTTAACACACGACATACAGTACATCACATGGTTTTACTGCCCCCTTCTTCAGGGAATATCTCCTCTCAGATCCTGTCACTTGATTAAAGCTAGCTTTATAGCAGGCTGTCAGTGCCATGCACTCAGGATTTTCTGTCTGGTTTGTGCTAAGTAAGACTTGTCTACACACACGCACACACACACACAGACTTATCTGCTGCTCATAAATTCAGAATTCTCCTGTCCTCTTTTAAACCTGCATGATGAACAGAAGGTGACATTTTCAATTTGTCCCTTTCTGCAAATCAAAGACCAATATATTGCTAATGCACCAACACGGCCTGTAATATTTTACGTTGATATGCAACATGCTGTAATGAGATATTCAAAGCAATGGCTGTGCAAATTTTAACCTGATAAAAGGAAACACAGAAATCCTACGTCAAGCCAGTGATGAATGTCAAGACCATCACAGATTCAATTATTTAATCTTGACATTGTTGCGTACTGATGATCAGATCATTTTCTATCAAATCACAAGCTACAACAAGATGGTGCTGAAAAGGAAAAATACAATGTTGCGTTTGCATTTGTTTCATATGCCTGTATAAATTCTCTTTTAATTCTTTCAGTAAATTCTCTCTTATAAATTCTCTTTTATTTTCTTAAGTTTGGGCAATGAGATGTGGTATTCTGGAAAGCTCAGTGCTATAAAAAATATTTGAAGCAAAGCCAAAAATAATGGGTAAGATAAATTTGTGAGAGAACTCAAAAAAACAATATTTGATGCAATATTACTTGAAATACTGAAACTGCACAGGTTCGAAGCTGCAACATTTGAGTTACCAGCCAAGATCTTTAACCACTGGGTAACAACAGCCCAAATTTTGAACTCTGATCTTTCATGCAGGCTGCGTTTTTCTCTTAAACCCTATTCAGTTGGGGAATTTTGTGTTTCACATGTGTACTTTGTGTTTTTACTCATGTATGAATGAAACGTCTGTGTTTTTCAAACATGAAAAAAAAGAGTACATTTGTTTTTCTCAGTGGTCCTTTGAGACATCTAACAATATCTCAATTGGAATATCGGAGTATCTGCATGTATATTATTTTCTCTTCTCTTTTATTTTGTCCTTTGTCCAACAAGGAGAGTTCGATACCAGAAATTACTCTCAGAGATGTTCAGAACATGAATCCAATCCAAATGGTTATTTAGAGTGGCAAGAGGCTTTATAAATGTAACATAATTTGATCCAATTAAGAAACGTTAAGAAAGAAGAAGTACCTCCAGTGTGAAAGACAAAACTACGTCAGACTTGGAGAGCTGATTCTCGTCCTCCTGGCCCATGTCAATGATGGAGGTGTTATGGCCTCTCTTGAGCTTCTGCAGTTTAAACTCTCCTCCTTTAGACACCGGCATGCTCTCCAGATTGGCCATCAGCAGGTTCACTGATGACTTCAGCTCCTCAATGTACATGGCCTCCATGTCCCTGGACACAAACTTGGGGAACCTGCCAGCCTATTCAAGGAGTTAAAGAGAGAAAAACAACTGTGGCCAAGAGGGCTAAAACAGGACATTTGGACATTTGGGTCTTAGAATAGGCTACTCTATCAGCCTGAAAATTACAGTATGCTTCTTGTGTAATTGTTTAAGATGGGATTACTTACTTTTGTGAACTGATCAGCCATTTGGAGTCGTCCATCCAGCTCTCTTCTGATCTGGGCAGCCTGTTCATCAGGATTATCCAACTGTAAGACAAAAACATTTTAATGCATTTACACTGACATTCCAATCACTCTTCCTCCCTGTCACAAGATCAACCCGTATCTGACCTTCACCATTACAAAAATAGTGCCAAAATATCTCATAATTGTAATCATACCAACTATGCCAAATAAACCTCAAGCAAAATGTATTCAATATTTAATGCCTGCACGTGGCTTTCTGCAAGCTTCCATCCAATACATGCACAGCTCTGTCCATTTGAAAGCCCAGGACTGTTATTAGATTAGAGACCAAAGAAGATCAGCCATTTGTCAGCATGTCACCATGAGAAGGCAACTTCCGAATCTGTTAAAAATTGAAGCATGAACTTCTGATCCTGATACAGTTTTATGTTTATTAAAACAAGATTAATGTACACTCATGTCACTAAAACTAACTTTGTAATTTGTAAAATGAAAAAAATATGCATGCTAATACATTTATACACAGATATTTGCATATAAATTGTGGATAAAATGTTACTACACATAAATCTAGCAATGTTAAAAGGAATAGTTCACCAAAAATTTTAAATATACTAAAAATGTATTCACTCTCTTGCCATCCAAGATGTTGATGAGTTTGCTTCTTCATCAGAGCGGATTTGGAGAAATTTAGCATTATATCATTTGCTCATCAATGGATCCTCTGCAGTGAATGGGTGCTGTCAGAATGAGAGTCCAGACAGCTGATAAAAACATCACAATCCACAAGCAATCCACACGAGTCCAGTCGAATTAACATCTTGTCAAGTGAAAAACTGTGTGTTTATAAGTAAGAAATTATGGTATTGCAACTTTAAACCATTGCTTCTGGCCAAAATACAGTACAAGTCCCTAGTCCATAATACGGCTTCGTCCAGTGCAAAGAAACACCAAATCCAAATCACACCAAATCCATCAACATATTTTTTTCAGAAGTGTTTTTGCTTATAAATGGTGCTTGGTCTGTGTATATTTCTCTCCTGATTCAGACAAGACCATTTTTTCACTGGAGAAAGCAATATTATGGAGAGAGAACCCATATTTTAGCCGGAAGGAATGGTTTGACGTTAAAAACATCTTAATGACGGATTTGTTTCTTACAAACACAGCTTTTCCCTTCACAAGATGCTGATGGACTTGAGTCATGTGGATTACTTGTGGATTATTGTGATGTTTGGACTCTCATTCAGACGGCACCCATTCACTGGATCCACTGGTGAGCAAGTGATGTAATGCTAAATTTCACAAAATCTGTTCCGATGAAGAAATAAACTCAACTACTTCTATGGTGGCCTGAGGGTGAGTAAATTGTCATTTTTGGGTGATCTACTCTTTTTAGCTAACACTGAACTCTCCAAGCCAGAAAAATCATCCTTGCTAAGAATAGGACAGACCTCATCATTTCTTTAATGAGCTACTTTAGTATTGCCATCATTCAATGCCCAGCCTAATAATGAAACTTTCAGCTGGTGGCCTGAATGTTTAAAAATCGTGTTGCAAAACTCAAACAGCACAAACTTTCATCCAACAAACTTGTCGGTTTACGATTAAAGACCAAGAAAAACAACATCAAAGGATGCATCGGTAACACTTTGGAAAAGGGAACACATATTCACTATTAACTAAGAGTTTTCCCTGAACAAACTGCTAATTTGCTGCTTATTAATAGTTAGTTGTTAAGTTTAGGTATGGTGTAGGATTAAGGGATCTAAAATATGGTCATGCAGAATAAGGTATGCATATGTGATTTATAAGTACTAATAAAGAGTCAAAATGCTAGTAATATGCATGCTAATAAGCAACTAGTTAATAGTGAGAATTGGTCCTTAAAATAAAGTGTTACTGATGCATCTTTAAATACCCAGTATGTTCTATACGAAAGGGTTCTGAACTAAAGGTGAGTTCAGAGCCTTATGGGGGAAGAATTGGCCAGTCAGTTGCGTGGTTGGGTGGAGGACCATCTGGACAGGCTGTGGCCATGGTGTCCCCGTTCCTGACTCCAGCTGGGCTAAATTCAGTACTCAAATAGCTACAAACACCTACACCCTTCCATGAGGATTCCTACGAGCAAGTAAACGCACACACACCAATGCACTTGCCACATACACATTGCTCACACAGAACAATGACGCCATATAATTGTGCAGACATACACAATTAAAACACATGCTCACATCACACACGCATGAATTCATGTACAAGTTCTGTCCCACACATGCAGTATATGAACACACACTCAACTGCAATGTGCCAACATGTGGGTGTTTTCATAATGAAATGCTTAATGTTACTGCATAATAACAGGATGGGTTTCCAAGACACCGATTAAGCCTCATCTTCACCCAATATACTTTATACTTTCCACAGAGAATGCACCTGTGATATGATTGCTAGTCCGACAAATACAGGTTTATTGGAGGATGTTGTTCCAAACCAAAGTCAATGATGTCCTAATCATGACACTAATAAAATATAGCAGAAAATCCGGCACATATTACAGTTGATTCTGCAACAAAGTCAATTTCAACACAGAAATAACAAAGCAGTATATACACTACCATACAAAAGTTTGGGGTCGGTAAGTATTTTTTATATTTTTCTTAAGTCTCTTACTCTCACCAAGGCTGCATTTATTTGCTTAAAAATACAATAAAACAATAATATTAGAGTTTAAAACAATTATTTTCTATTTTAATACATTTTCAAATGTAATTTATTTCTGTGTTGGCAAAGCTGAATTTTCAGCAGCCATTACTCCAGTTTTGGCTGTTCAAGAAACACTTCTTATTATCACCAATTTTGAAAACATTTAAAATTTTTGTGGAAACTGTAAGAATTTTTTTCTTCAGGATTCTTTAATTAACAAGAAAGTTCAAAATAACTAGAATTAGACATCTTTTACATGATAAGTGTCATTTTGATCGATTTAATGCATGCTTGCTGAATAAAAGTATAAATTGTCTTTAAAAATAAAAATAAATAATAATAATAACCCCAAACTTTGGAAAGTAGTGCTTTAAAGAAATTTGCTAACTTTAAGACACTAGTCTGACTGCTACAGTACACAATTCTTTTATTAAAACACAATGCCACAAACCTCACAAACTTTAGCATATCCAGCAATCTTTTCTTAGAAGCCCTTATTTTAACAGCCTAATAACATTTAATTGAAATTAAAAACACTTATTTTCATCCGTATACAATTTGCATTAGATTGAGGAAACCCAAAAATGACAAAGTTTTTGTGTTGTCAACTGCATTTTAAAACAAACAATTTTGATCTTTGGGAACGTTAGTGGAAACTTTTTTTCTTGTACCTCCATTAATATTTAAAAATTTACTTCTCAAAAAAATTCACTTAGTAAATGTAGCATTTATTATAAAATACATTCCACTGAAATATTTAATCAGAGGTCTATCCTAAGCATCAAACAGAACTGCCTTGACCACTACCCAATGATACTACTTTCCCTAAATGGCATTTTTGAGTCTGGTCACAAACATGCTAATAGTGATATTAGCTTTTCAAGCTGAGACCAAGCAGCACAGCATGGTTCTTCTCCTGCTGCTCTGGTAGACTGAACCAGTCAATGTTAAAGATGAATCAGCATGCAGTCTTTCTCACACGTCACAGCTGCCTCTCTCATTGTGTTGGCATCGCAGTGACAAACCAGCTAACATAAAAGAAATTGCCACCACAGTCATTTAACTGCTCTGTGAGGCTTTTAATTAGTTCTTAATTTATATATCTGCACTGGCAGACCTTAAAGTGAAAATGAATGTAAACCAGATGTATGGCATTGTTGTAAGCAACCAACCGTTCTATTGTGAAACCTTTGATACCTTTGGAATTTATAGGGGCTATTATCAAGTAAATGGAGCTTGATAAATGTAAAAGATGGGTTGTGCCAAACAAGGCCTTCAGATGAACAACAATAAATAAATAACCAGGAGTGCCATGACACTTCATAAATTTGTTGAGATTTTCATGTACCAGCAAGGGAGCAATCCGTGATGTCAATGCCTGATGATAATCTGATTTGGTGCAAACAAGACATGTGTAATTAAATTAATGTGCCTAATCTAAGACAGCCAAGACAGAGAGATTGTATAGAATATACGGTATGTACAGTATAAAAACCATTACGCCTATGGGATGTCCCCACTTTTCACAAAAACAAACCTGTGTGTGTATGTCGTGAGTAGAAGGTGAGACCGACTGAGAGTCAGACAGTGTCATGAAGAACAACATTTTCTCAAACATTAAAAGAATAATTTGTCACAAAATTGACATTCTTTCTTTATTTACGCAACCTCATGTTGTTCCAAACTAATAAGATATTTTTTTTCCTAGAAGAGAATCCTTTTGTAGCTCTTATCATAGAACCATTTTATAGTTATATAATAGTTAGCCTATATATCTATTATTTAAACATTTAAAATAGGCTAATGTTCAATTCAATAATGCATCCAATATTAACATCAGCCAAAATTACCAGTAAAATCAATTAAAGAGTAAACAGCATAGTCAAACAGTTAATGTGATGGAATGGGGAGGAGAAAAATTTATTAATTAAAAAAATTAAGCAAATGAAAATGAACAAATAGTAATGGGAATAACGACTTGTCATAATTGATGGAACCTTGAATTCTTTGCTCTACCAGAAAATCCTGAAGGAGAATGTACGGCTATCAATTTGTGATCTCAAGCGCACTTAAGTTATGCAGCAGGACAATGATCCAAAACACACCAGCAAGTCCACCTCTGAATGGCCCAAAAAAAAAATTAAGGTTTTGGAGTGGCTGAGTCAAAGTCCGGACTTAAATCCAATTGAAATTATGTGGCATGACCTTAAACATGCCATTCTTGCTTAAAACCCTCCAATGTGGCTGAATTTAAACAAGTCTGCAAAGAAACGTGGGCCAACATTCCTCCACAGCGATGTGAAAGACTCATTGCCAGATATCGCAAACACTTGATTGCAGTTGTTGCTGCCAAGTGTGGCACAACCAGTTAATAGGTTTAGGGGGCAATTACTTTTTCACATAGGGCTAGGCAAGTTTAGACAGCATTTTTCCCTTAATAAATGAAGTCATCATTTAATAACTGCAATGTATTTACTCGGGTTATCTTTGTGTAACATAAACATTTGTTTGATGATCATTTAAAGTGTGACAAATATGAAAGAAAATAAAAAAGGAAAGGGGCAAATACTTTTTCACAGCACTGTATGTCTGTCACAGAGTCAACAACATCTACAGCACCAGACCCCTACACTCTGCCCACTCGTTCACAGTCAGCAGAGTTTTGATCGCCTGCACCTGTCACATCCAATCAGCACAGACTATATTAACTGCTCACCTCAGCCACTGTCTGGTCTCACTGTTCCTTCCTGAATGCTACCCGACCACTTACCTCCATGGTCTTACCTTCTTCCATTCAATATTCATCTGCATAAAACCTCCGGATCTGGCTCACCAACACCAGCTCATCCAAATCTACAAAGATAAGACTGTTGTTCATCTCAGCATTGCTCTGTTGACCAATCACTCACCTGCTATCCAAGTATATCTGTCAAAAGCTGCAATAAAGCTGTGGTTTGGATTACCTTGTTGCATTATTCTGATTTATGACAGAACAATGCAACACGCTCTCAGTGCATGATCAGCTCTAGCGGCTCTGTCAAGGGAGATCTTCAGTCACAAACTATGCTCTTCAGTTTCACACTCTGGCAGCCGTCAGCGGTTGGAATGAAACAGCCCTAATCACTGCATTTCGTCAAGGTTTAAATTCCAACAGCTATCAACAAATGGTAATCTATGACAACGTGATTGGATTAGAGAGCTTCATCCAGCGATCGACTCGAAACCCACAGCGACTCACTGCCTGCTCCTTGGAACAACCAGCGCTGCATCCTCCAACAACCACACCATATGTTGCCCCTCCAACACCAGAACCCATGCAAATTGATTCAACTTGCCTATTCAACGCAGACTCAACAAGTGTTTATGCCTATATGGTGGTTCAGAGGGACACCTCCTTCCCTCGTGTCTATCCATACAATATCCATACACCACATTTGATATCCTCGCTTTCCCTTTTCAGATGTTATTCTAATAACTTTCATCTCATTCAATCTACTTCGCAGGCTTCACCTCAAAAGGGAACATTGTCCTCAAGTTCTTCATGTGCACTCCATACTGGGAAAACCGCTGGGCCGTGGCTACATCCATCATTGTTCCCCCACTGTGACCCTCTGCATTGGATGTCTACACCAGGAAAGGATCTCATTTATGGTGCTGGAGGGTTCCACAGCCGACATCATCCTGGGACGCCAGTCAAGTCAAGTCAAGTCACCTTTATTTATATAGCGCTTTTAACAATACAGATTGTGTCAAAGCAACTGAACAGCATTAATTAGGAAAATAGTGTCAATAATGCAAAGTGACAATAGTAAACACTCATTTTTCAGTTAAAGACAGTTCATCATTGAATTCAGTGATGTCAACATCCAGTTCAGTTTAAATAATATCTTTGCAATTATGTCAACGATATCGCCGGAAATGAAGTGTCCCCAACTAAGCAAGCCAGAGGCGACAGCGGCAAGGAACCAAAACTCCATCGGTGACAGAATGGAGAAAAAGCCTTGGGAGAAACCAGGCTCAGTCGGGGGGCCAGTTCTCCTCTGACCAGACGAACCAGCAGTACGGAAAAATCAATTTAAGACGTAATAAAACAGACGATGAACAATATTAACAGCAATTATTATATGATGCAATCAAACTTATAGCAAAATGTGGTAGTTCTGTATGTTGTTTCATGGTTGGCATCATCTGAGGTCCTCTGAGGGCTTGCATCATCTCTTCTCAGGTGTTCTGGATCCAGACTGAAGCGTGTGTAAATCCTAGTTACCACGGGATGTCAATCCCGTGGCAAAAGACAGAGAAACAAATACAAACATAATTAGCGTAGCTGCTGTTCCAACCAAGCAAAATTGATTTGTTTAATCCAAACTAAAGAATAATAATGTGCATTTGATTAGATATAACTGCAGTAAAAGATTATGAGATGCATTATTTGAATGCTTGGCCAAAGAGATGGGTCTTTAATCTAGATTTAAACAGAGAGAGTGTGTCTGAACCCCGAACATTATCAGGAAGGCTATTCCTGAGTTTGGGAGCCAAATGCGAAAAAGCTCTACCTCCTTTAGTGGACTTTGCTATCCTAGGTACTACCAAAAGTCCAGAATTTTGCTACCTTAGGGAGCGTGATGGATTGTAGCGTGGTAGAAGACTAGTTAGGTATGCAGGAGCTAACCCATTAAGGGCCTTATAGGCAAGTAATAATATTTTGTAACTGATACGGAACTTAATAGGTAGCCAGTGCAGAGACTGTAAAATTGGATATTAGATCATGCTACTCTTGTGAACTGGAAAACCAGTGAGGTGCTACAATGGAGTGAGAACTGTTTGGCTAACTGTATCAAGACAGTTAAACAAACAACCTTCAAGTCTGTTAAACCTAAATCAACTCCTCCTTCTTGTCGATGTATGCTCCATATCCATTGAGAGTCATGACACCTCAAAACCACAAGAGATTTCTCCAGAATACCAGGCATTCCAGGTTGTCTTCAGTAAGCAATTCATCCATCCATCCACTTCCCCTGCCGTTTTAAGTTTCTTCTTCATGGGAAACCTGCATCGACTACTGTGCTCTCAACTCCCAGACGGTCAAGTTCCGGTACCCTCTTCCTCTGGTCCCAGCAGCCCTGGAGCAGTTACTGGAAGCTTGCATCTTCGTAACACAGGTCACTACAAATATCTCGTCACACCCTCAGTCTTCCAGGGATTTTTGAATTCCTACATCACTTTGTCATTGTCTACATTGATGATATCCTCATCTAATCCCAGAATCAGACCAAACATAGGCAACACGTGACACAGGTCCTCCAGAAACTTTGAGAACTCCACCTATAACTCAAGCTTGAGAAATGCGAGTTCCACTGTGACACCGTCCATTTCCTTGGCTATGTCATCGACCAACATGGCATCTGCATGGACCAGAGGAAGGTACAGGCAGTTGAAAATTGGCCACAACCCACATCCATCAAGGAACTACAACACTTCTTGGGGTTTGCAAACTTCTACAGGAGGTTCATCAAACAACTTCAGTAAGATCTACTTACCTCTGACCTCCTTGAAGCTGTTCCCTGTAGAGTGCAACTATGACATTGGTGAACTGCTGGCCATTAAACTTGCCTTAGAGTGGCACCATTAACTGGAGGGAGCTAAACATCCTTTTCAGGTCATCACTAACCAATGCAATCTTAAGTATATCCGGGAAGCCTAAAGACTAAACACCCTTCAAGTTTGCTTGGCTCTCTTCTTCACCAGATTCAATTTCATTGTGACTTACCGGCCAGGGAGTAAGAAAAAGAAAGCGGACACTCTGTCCCGTGTTTACCACCCTGAGTCAGAGACAACTCCTCTGGAACCCATTCTCCCTCCAGCCATCATTGTCAGCCCGATTGAGTAGTCCATCGTTGAATAGATCGTGGAAGCCACGCGGTCCGAACCTGCTCTGCCGGGAGGTCCTAAGGAATAGATTTATGTGCCAACTCCTCTCCGTCTGTCCCTCATGGTCTCAGCTCATACATCACCGGGCTCTGGACACCCACCCAGCATACCCTCTCGCTCATCAGCAATCGCTACTGGTGGCCCAATATGACCCAGGACATCTCATGGTTCGGCCAAGGATGATCAGTCTGGGCCATATTCAAGGTCCCTCGCCACCTACCTGAGGGAAAGCTGGTCCCCCTTCCTGTACCTAACAGGCCATGGTCACACATTGGAATTGATTTCATCACAGACTTACCTTCTTCAGATTCTCACACATGTCCTCATCATTGTAGACCACTTGTCCAAAGTGTGCAAGTTGATTCCTTTGAAAGGACTACCCACTGCCTTTGAAACTGCCGAAACCCTCTTCCAGCAAGTCTTTCGTCATTCTGGGATCCCCGAACACACTGTCTCCGACCATGGACCTCAATTCATCTCCCGAGTGTGGAACAAATTCTTCCAGTTACTCAGAGTCACAGTCAGCTTAACAACGGGATATCATCCGCAGTCTAATGGCCAGACTGAGCGGAAGATACAATAAATCAGGAGATACCTGCAGTCATATTGTCATGAACATCAAGACAGCTGGAGCTGTTACCTACCATGGGCCGAGTATGCACAGAACTCCCTGTGTCAAGCCACCACTGGGTTAACACCCTTCCAGTGCATACTCGGCTACCAACTGCCCCTGTTTCCCTGGTCAGGTGAGCCTTCTGATGTTCCAGCTGTGGTTCCAGGAGAGCGAGAGGGTTTGGGACTCAGCTCACATCCTCCTGCAGAGAGCAGTTCAGAGACAAAAGAGCCAGGCTGATGCTAGAAGATCAGCGACACCCCTGTATAATCCAGGGCAGAAGGTCTGGCTCTCAACCAGGGACATCCGTCTTCGACTGACCTGTCGCAAGCTGAGTCCCCGCTATGTCATCCATTCACAATCCAGAGGCAGATAAACTAAGTCACATACATTCTAAATCTTCCTCCTCACTACAGAATTTTACCTTCTTTTCATGTAGCCCTGTTGAAAACATATACTAATCCTCTGCTTCCTTCCTCTCCAAGGTCTGGTGCTGATGACATGTCTCCTCCGCCAATGGATCATTTGGAGAAGAACATCTACAAAGTCAACACCATCCTAGACTCCCGATGATGAGGCGTTCACCTAGAGTACATCGTAGACTGGGAAGAGTTCGGCCCAGAAGAAAGATCTTGGGTTGCCCGTGATGACATACTAGACCCATCTCTGCTACTTGAATTCTACACGAATCACCCCGATCGTCCAGCACCGAGAGGCAGAGGCCGCCCCCTGTCGTCATCCGGCGTGGTCATCAGGAGCTGCCCGTGGAGGGGGGTACTGTCAGAGAGTCAACAACATCTACAGCACCAGACCCCTACACTCTGCCCACTCGTTCACAGTCACCAGAGTTCTGATAGCCTGCACCTGTCACATCCAATCAGAACAGACTATATTAACCACTCACCTCAGTTCACTGTTGTCTGGTCTCGTTGTTCCTTCCTGAATGCTACCCGACCATTTACCTGCATTGACTTACCTTCTTTCATTTGATATTCATCTGCATCCAACCTCTGGACCCACGGGCCTGATGACCAGTTCATCCAAACCTACAAAGATAAGACTGTTATTCACTGAAATATTTCAGCATTGCTCTGTTGACCAATCACTCACCTGCTATCCATGTGTATCTGTCAAAACCTGCAATAAACATGTTGTTTGGATTACCTTGTTGCATTCTTCTGTTTTATGACAATGTCATTGTCATGCAAGGTTCAATCCCAATACAGATTCACATCCCCAAAACATATCACATTCCAAAACATATCATCTTCATATTTTTAAAGACAATTAAAATAGTTATCTATTTTCCCAAAATAGCAAACTCAGCCAAGTAGGCCAATTCAACACCCAGTCACCCGCAGTGTTATTTCAGCATTATTTATGTACTATTATAATGTTTAATAATTTTTTTATTTCAATTTTATTTTTTATTTTCCATTTTAGCTCGAGATTTAGTAATTTTATGTGTTTTTGCCATTTTTTTTAAATATTTCTATTTAGCTTTAGTTTACTAATCTTTATTATTATTATTATTTAGATAACTTAAACTTATTTATTTCAGTTAATTGCAAGTTAGGCAACAGTTTTAACTTTGTTTGTTAATGTTTTTTAGGTTTAGGTTTTTTATGTAATATAGATTTTTTTATTTTAGCTTTATTTCAGTTACAGAAAACTATTTTTAATAACTTTAGTTTTAATTTTAGTTAACAATAACAACACTGGTCATCTGTCAAGAAAAGAATTCATGGGATGGGAAAAACCATGGATGAATCTGAATGCAGCAAACAATAATGCTATCTATCAGGATGCATCACCTAAGCTAAGGTAAGGTCTGGGTTTAGATTAGGGTTATGGGTTTATATTAAAGGGTTAGTTCACCCAAAAATGAAAATTAGCCTTTAAATTACTCACCCTCCTAGGCGTATATGACTTTCTTCTTTCAGACGAATCCAGTCGGAGTTATATTAAAAATTATCTTTGATCTTTCAAGCTGTTTAATGGCACTCAGCGGGTGTTGCATGCATCAGTACAAAAGCACTTAATTAAAATGCGCCCATCCATTAAAAAAAAGTGTCTCACATGGCTCCGGGGGGTGAACAAAGGCCTTCTGTAGCGAATCGATGCGTTTTTGTAAGAAAAATATCCATATTCAAAACGTAATAATCACTTTAATCTAGCTTGCACTCACTGTTGTACACTGGAAGCAGCTCCAGGCTGATGACGTATCATCACTTTGATTGACAAGACCAATGATATCTTCAGAATTGGATTGGTGCTTAACTGGTTTGGGGGAGGGGGATTCATGCAAATGGATCAAATAAGGCTAATCGTTTAGCAATATGCCAAGCAAACTGAATAATCCGCTAACAGTATGCTGCAATCGCAGGCGAATCAGCTAGCAGCATGCTACAGTGGTCTAATGATTAGCCTGTGAAGTACCTGGAAAAATCAAAAATCAAAAACAGAATGACAACTGACTATTTATAGCTTCCATTGTAGGTTATAATAAGATCTGACATACAATTCAAAAATTATTATTGCAAATATTTGTCATCAGTGTACCATAGTACTACTGCCACAGTATTTTGTAACATTTGCCAATTTAACAGTAGAGCACATTGACAACACAGTCCCTCTCTCCAGGGATAAACCTAAAATGACCTGCTGTGCACTTAGATTGTTCAAGAGCGCTTCTTAAACTGTGGTAGCTAAATATTTAGTCTGTTTGGTGAAGTTAGTTCTGGGACAGAGGCAACTCAGTGGAGCGCTGATAAGCGTAGGTGTAACCGTGGTTATCATCCAACACCGCATGATTGAGGAGGCGTACAAAGCTAGCAGGGGGTGAACTTTATAGACATCTGATTTCATGTTTTTCAGATATCAAGGCACAATGTTACACCCACAACAGCTCTGAAAAATTAAAGCAAAGTCATACAGCGTTTTATTGTGCACATCTCTGCAACTGCAATCTTTCACAAACCAGAGGAAAAAGTAAAGGTCTCTGCTCTTTCAACCACTAGGCAGCGAACGTCTAGGTTAGTTTTTACCTTTATAACATATAGAAAATGGAGAGACGGGCAATAGTCAAATCAAATGGAAAAATGTATTTAATCAATATTCCAATTTCAGCAAGTTTTTGAGGGCAGGGAGATCATCTAAGACAGGGTCACGGGTGTAATCACCACTACAGACTGTGAAAAAACACCAGAGGAAGAAAAGCAGAGGACAGAACACTATCAGGATCTCCAAGGACAAGTAGCATATTTAGGCACCGTGCAAGGGCCCTGCGGTCTAGGGGGTGCCCCCGAGTTTCTACCGAGCCCCCGGAATGCAATTTCTACCCCCCCCCCCCCCCAAGGACACCCCTGCCAACGATAGACCAAATAATTCTCGCTATAGGGGAAAAAAAACCTGGTCTGATTGCCCAGGGCTCTGCTCCTGATCAATAGTGAGGATATGGGTAATAAGAAGTGATCCATGCAGGTACTGAGCTTGGCGAAAGTGGATCTTGACTAGCCAAGCTCTACCATGATGAAAGAGGGGGAAATGGCTGCCGTCCTCATATCAAAAATGCATGTGATGAATCCATGCATGAAGACAATTACAGAAGCATGGGTTAGTGCAAGAGGAATATGGCTATGGGCAAGAAAGCACATTATACACAGGTGCACAGAGTCTCTTGTAATACAGCTCTATCTAAATGATTTTTAGAAGCAGTCTACTGTTACCTTCACATCTATATCTTTGTTTACTAAGTTTATGTATTCTGTATTTCACCATATACTGTATATACTCTCTGTCTGTGTGTGTGTGTGTGTGTATATATGAGCAATATCACTCGAGTATGAGAGCGATACTGGCTCTATATCAGCATGGCTGTGATTAGGCCGGAGGCAGTCACAGCCGCTTATATAGAGCCGGTATCGCTCTCGTACTCGAGTGATATTGCGTTTATACAACAGTTCGACAGAACATGTGTGTAATTAAACAAGAAACAACAGAGTGCCTAATAAAACCCTCTTTTGTGCGGAACTACTTCCTTCCGCCACGGATTCAAAGCTCAAGTTGACAGTTAAACATACGTCACTTTTAGAATTCGTATCAAGGGCATGTGCTGCTTCAGATAGGTAATTAGTGAGAAATAATGAGGTTATAACAGAGAAACAATGCGGCAAGACGTGCATCCAAATGAGAAAGAGAGAGACCGCGAAGCTAGACATTTCTTCTTATATTAACTAACGTACTCTACGATTAGCTCAGTGAATAATTTAAAAAAAAAACATAGACCCGGCTAGAACAAGCGGAGTGATACAAAATTGTGAAAGGGCGTTCCTGTAGTGATACCAGCACAATATCTCACGGTTCTCAACCAATCAGATTTGAGAACCAGAACGAACTGTTGTATAAATAAATAAATAAATATATATATATATATTTGATACTTTAACCAATGGTAGCGTTCCATATGTGAACCCTATGACTATGAGCATCTTTTGAAAATATGGGGTAATAATACATTTTTACAGTCTGTGTAATGAAAGATCACATCCCAGAAGCATTAGTATAACACAAGTGCAGTGCCTAATACATAAAAACCACCTGGGAGATACAGTATATAAGTACCTTAGCTATACAGTACAAATATATATTCAGTATTCTTTTTGTTGATTGTTTTTTATGTTTCATTTTAATGGATCATTTGAATTTAATTATTTGAATTATTCACTTGTATGTATTTTTGTATTATTATATGGCACTAATGAGCTAAGTGAAAGCCCTAATATGCAAGAAGCCAATAATATGAAAATAATAATGTTTATGTCTATATTCGCCCAAACCATTAATTGCCAAAAAGTCAACTTTATATTATGAAGTCAGTCCTTTTTCATGTCATAATGCAGATGCTGGTGGGAAAAAAATCACCCTTTTCCAAAATAAAAACTTTTGCACGGTGGTTGAAAGCTTGTTACACTTGTGGTGGAAAAACCCTGATGGAGGCTTTGGCAAAACAAATCCATGTGAAATCCCTGTCGGCTACGCAGCTTACCTGGCAATTTTTAATATTGTAAGTATTTACTGTAGTTCTGCCATGGTGACTAGCCAATTCAATCCCATTATTCTGGACACAGATTTCAGCTGACGAGTGTGTAGATAACACACTCTAAACAATCTCTCTATCTCCTCAGTTAATTACTCTTTACCACTGCAATCAGCACAGGAGTGGCAGCTTTGTTAAGATACAGACAGAGAGACAGAGAGCAGACAGATCAGTCTTAATGCAGATGAGCGGGAATGTACATACATGGGTGGGAGAAACACACAGAACATGTCCAGCACATAATCAAGACAACTAATTTACTAGATCTGTAAATAATTTATTTATATGAGGGTTCTTGGTTAAATTAATAAAATCATTCGAGTCTCACATGATCCCATAATCCTGCCTGGAGAAAACATGTATTTGCAGGTCGCAATATAGACAACCGAGTGTGTCAGAGTGCAAGGAAGCAAAGGCTGTGCTGTTTTCATGTCAGCTCTATTATGTCATTACTGTACATTTCACCTAATAATCCATGGTGCAAGATATTCTTGTAGCTACAGCAAATTACTGCCATGGTCAACAGGAGCCATTTCCAAAATGGATCTCTAACCATTTAATGGTTACTCTCAGCATCAGTGCAAGTTTCTGAAAGGAAGCTAAACCGCAGGTGGGCATTGACGTTTCAATAATTCAACAGTCCTGAGTGATACACTTCATTTATAAATTCACGTTTATCAAGAGTGTTTTGCAGCCACCAATAAAATATCTGGCTGTATAACCGTATAGCCTGGCATTACTAGATTAAAACGCTCCATAATAATGTAATTCCTGTCCAATATATAACTACAATGCGATCAGAAAACCTAAAACTACTTCATAGCTGTACAACATGAATCATGGAACATGAAACATGAATCAACATGAATCAACCAATCAGAATTAAGAATTCAACAAAGGCCTGGGAAGAACAGCTGATGGGCATGAGAGTGTTTAAAAGCTCTGTGTGTTTATGGTCTCCATGACAACTGCCTCAGGTCACAGAAAGGGTGCTAAGGAGATTTCTGTCAAACAAGCGGCTTTAAACGCACAGACCCTCAGCAATGCACAGTCACACTGCGGACATCAAAAGCACCACAAAACACACACATCATTTGGATTTCATTGTGTTATCTGCATTTCAGACAATATATAAATATAAATGAGTAGCAACAGCTGTCCTCGCTGCACCAGCCTACCAACGTCTGCTTGTTTAAGCGTCATCTAAAGAAAAGCCTTTGAAAAAGCTTTGTAGTTGTTTAGCCATTTCTGTGTTGACTTTTGGTTATACAGAGAGTGTCTCTGTCATGAATGTGTTCAAGTAAGGACACCATTTGTTAAAGTGCATGTGTACGTGTGCAGAACTGCTGCTGATTTGTCTTTAGTTTGTATTCACTAACAGCAATCAACCAGAGAGCGCACATCCCAGTCAAGTCACCTTGCTGCTCCTCTTGTATTTGCAATTCATGCCAATTACATCAGATTGGGCTTTCATTATCAAAGCCAGGAAGACAAATCTCATTCAACAGAATAATGCTTCCTACATCAGGACGCCCACACCAAAACGCATATCCTGGGCGAATGGCTGAAATCTAATTTGTTCCAGTTTTAGTCATCATTGCAGGGTAAAATGCATTTGTTGAAGGGGGGTCATATGATGTTGATAAAAATAACATTATTTGGTGTATTTGGTGTAATGAAATGTGTTTATGCGGTTTAAGGTTAAAAAAACACATTATTTTCCACATACTGTACATTATTGTTTCTCCTCTATGCCCCGCCTTTCTGAAGCGCGTAGATTTTTACAAAGCTCATCGGTCTGAAAAGCGAGGTGTGCTCTGATTGGCCAGCTATCCAGTGCATTGTGATTTGCCGAATACCTAAAGCGTGTGACAGAAATGTTACGCCCCTTACTATATTGTGATGCCTTGTCCCGACAAAAACATTAAAACCCATTATAAACGAGGCATTTGTTGCATCCAGTGGGGACATAATTACGGATTATAATGACTTATACTGTCTTTTTACGCGTTGCGTTGCATTGCATCGCACCGCGTAAACATAAAACCATGTCTGCATTTGTGATCGGAGAAATTACAAACTACAAACGCTACTCTACACTGCTCAAAACTCACGTTTGAATCGTCAGTGGCAAATTCTTTAAATATAAAAAACGCACTTACAGTCTGTGAGTCAGAACAGCCGGCATTGTAGTCTACTCTACCAGGATCAGGAAACAGTCCTCCACAAAATGCGCTGGACAAATAGGAATATTTGGGTTGAACTATTCTGGAACAGTGTTGTAAATACAGCTTAACCATTGATTTCTAGTCGTGAGCGCCTTCACGACATGGTGGCGGCAGCAACAACAATACTACAGCGAGAATAAAAGTTATGCCTTCTTTTTTTGCGTGAACATTTAGTCGACATTATGCAAATCTTCCCACATCGTGACGTAGATATGTGGGGGCGTGTTAGAACGAGCCATTTTAGGTAGGCATGGTTTACTCTTAACTTTTATAAAGAATATCTCTTTGGATTTGAGACTTTAGTCTTTGCAACTTTACAGATCTTCTTTATGCACCACGAGCTTGTAACACTCCAAAGAGAAAGGAAAAATTTAAATCACATCTTTAATCAATATGTACTGTTGAATTTACGATGAGAATGAGTGAAAGAAGGAGTGAAGAGGAAAGAGTGAAAAAACTGTAGGCCAGCAGTGGTCTCTTTTGATGAGATTCCCATGGTCAGACCTCCCACCAAGTGTGACATTGGTGTGGCATTCAGGTCACGACTGACATGGAGTTGAAGAAGGTTCCTGCTGTGTTCTGTGAGGTGGATGCATCATTCTATGACTGTGCCCTCACCAGGGGACATCATTAATGAATTTGATCCTTCGCCATGTGCATGTGAGGAGACTAGCATCAAGCTACTGCTTTGTGTTCACTGTTAAGCTTTCTGAAGTTCTGACATCTGTCTAGTTTAATTTGAATTAAAAAAAAATTTTAAGTGAATTAAAAATGAAAAATGTGCTGAATATTTACTATACAAGATGTAGATGAGTTTGTCCAGCCCATTAATTAACATTAATGAACTTAATAATCTTGTGAAGCAAACAGCATGTTTGTAATAAAAATAATAACAATCATCATCATTATCAAGACGTTTTTAACTTCAAACCATTGCTTCCAGCTAAAATATATGGGTCCTCTATCCATAATATTGCTTTCTCCATTGAAAAAGGGGTCTCTTCTGAATCAGGAGAGAAATATAAATCAAGCACGGTTTACAACAGGGGATGAACTTCTTCACTGGAGGAAATGTTATTATGGATTATTGACTATCTTGGTTATAAGCACGCAGCTTTTTTACTTCACAAGATGTAAATTGATGGATTGTGGATTATTATGATGTTGCTGTTTGAATTCTGACAGCACCAATATACTGCAGAGGATCCATTTGTTAAGCACGTGATATAATGCTAAGTTTCTCCAAATCTGTTCCAATGAAAAAACAAATTCATCTACATCTTGGATGGCCTATAAGGATAAGTAAATTCTCAACAAATTTAAATTTTATATTAAATTTAATTTTACATTCAATTTAATTTTTCAATAAATTTTAAATTACATTTAATTTTAATGAATTACATCACATTTTAATTTTTTATTTTAATTGATTAAACATGTTAAATTAACACCCCTAATAATTATATATAATTAACCTCATAAGCAACAGTTGCACAAGAGTTGCTAAAGTACCATTAGTGTGAGTTGAGGGCCCAAATTTAATAGGTTCTTGATTTCCACTGATTGACTGCTCTGTGTTTCCAGCATCGGTTTTAATTGTCTGTCAGTCACTTGCCATCCACAGCCAGTATCTTGAAATGCCCTCAGGAAATAGTCGATAGATTGGATTAAACTCCTACTACACAGGAGACAGCCAATGCACTGATACTGAATGCTATTATATACAGAGACACACACACAGCTGTTTAACACAGACTCTGCCTATCAACAAGATTTACTTTAAAAAAAGCAGGATGGGGCTTGGAGTCCCAGTGGAAAAACAGAAATAATGACTTGCTGTGAAAAATAAAAGACTTAAGCACCCTGCATAAACTAGCAGAGAGAATGACAGAGAGAAAGAAAGAGACAAATATGCCAGCGTTTGTAACCACAGGACTGGGGTGCCGCTGGGTTTGATTTGAGATAAGACCTGGTCGGCGTGTCCACCGTTGCTATGGTTACTGAGATATTACCATTCCCACACAGTAAGCAGAATTCATGAGGCTAATATAAAGATAATCAAAATGGCACACACTCAAATGAGCCCGTTTGTCTCCAGTGTGAACGCAGACATTGGGAAAATGATGAATAGCAGACTCCTACACTGACACTTCCTCCGGATCCGGTGTTTTTGTTTTCCCACTGGTCACAAATCCCACAATTGCCCAAAATCTGCAGAAGCCTTTATGAAATTCTGTATGAAGGTGTTTCCCATTCTTATCCCAATTCACGTACAGCTGATCTGTGTATTCAGTTCCACAGATCCATAGAGCACAGTGGGGTCCAAATATGTAATTTTTGGAATTTGTAATTTTTTAAAAAACATAAAAGAAACATTTAAAAAAAAAAATTATTTTTTTTAATGTTTCAGGGCAAGAGTCCTATTGCAGCTTCTTACATATTTCTCCATTTTATTTAATTATTTACTTATTTATGTACTTATTACATATATAATTGTTAAAGTATAAATTAAATATTAAATCCCAGTTTTTCAATGTCATTTTAGACTTCTGGACCCTTTATAGAAGTTTTTGTTATTGTTCTGTGCAAGATATGTGGAATGTGGGACAACATGCTAAATCATAAGCCCTCTACCCAAAAAAGTATTTGTACTTTTCTAGATTTTTTAATGTTTTTTTTAAGTATTCTCGTATGCTCACCAAGGCAGCATTTATTTGTTTAAAAAATATAGTAAAAACAATGATATTTTGAACTTTTACATAATTGTTTTCTATTTTAATTTAAGATAATCAAGTAATCTAAGATAATAAAGTAATGTACATACCTGTACATACAATTGTCGATTTGTATATTTTTATTCCTTAGTTACTTGTTCTATTTTTCTATTTTTTATTATCTGTGTTTTTGTTCTGTCACTGTCATTCTGTTACACTGTGGAGCTTCTGTCATGAAAACAAATTCCTCGTATGTGTAAACATACCTGGCAATAAAAACTCATTCTGATTCTGATTCTAATGTATCCTTGTGATGGCAAAGCTGAATTTTCAGCATCATTACTCCAGTCTTTAGTGTCACATGATCCTTCAGAAATCATTTTAATATGCTGATTTGGTGTTCAAGAGACATTTCTTATTATTATCAACACTGAAAACCGTTGTGCTGATTCAGATTTTTATGGAAACTGTGACTTTTTTAGGATTCTTTGATGAACAGAAAGTTCAAAAGAACAGCATTTATTACTCATCTTACTCACCCCAAACATTTAAATGGCTAAGTAAGTGTTTAAGTCTATTTCTTCTCATCTTTCCCTCTGTTTTGTATTTTTTATTTTATTAATTAAGGTGCATACCTTTTGGAATGGTCTTAAAATACTGCCTTCATGGGCAACTCACTGGGTTTTGGAGCAAAGCTTATGATTACACAAATGTGACTGTCGAGCACTGCTCTGCTTTCCTTTATTTGTTTCTCTCTTTCTGTCTATTTTATTGTTCTGGAACCCACTCATAGCCCTTCTTCCATTTACAGCCACTACTGTACTCTACTATTCTCGTCATTCATTCCTTCTACACCCTTTCTTGTTGCCTGAAGCAGAGTCAATGATTCACTATCCATGCTAATGTCAGTGTAAATAGCTTTTCTACAAACTTGCACATTGCTGGTTTCCAATCATTTCATTTACCACGAACAGGAAATGACCACAACCCAAAGAGCCTAGGATGACATCACCTTCTCATTTTATATTATTCTGTAGTGTATTTTGAACTATGATCTATACTGTGTGGACAGAGTGTGACTTCTTGAAGGACGTCATGTCAATGTGGGCGGCCTTCTGACTTTTGTTTCACTTGTGCACATTTCTGCAGCTTGTCTAATGAAAGCTCTTCAAACTGAAGCATGATTTGCAAACTCACACCTCCTCAGTAACGGCACTGTCACATTTCCTCAGCCTGCTGCAGGAAGCTTGACAGATGTTTTTTCTGGTCCTTGCAGATGCTTTCTAGACCCGTTTTAAGCAATTTGAAATAACACATAATTACTCTTTCTTTCAAGCCAACTCTTGCAGATCTCTTTGGGTTTAGACATCTTCCTCCAAAAAAAGAAAAGCGTGGCAAAAATCTGATTACAGAGCCAAAACCGGACTCAGATAATCACATACATCTCTAAATTTTCCATATCCTGTAGAAGAAACAAGTTTGTGCTTCTCTGACACTGAACAGACTTGCATAAATGTCCCCTCCTTACCTGACAAGCATTATACAGCAGCTGGTGCTCGAACTTCTTAATGCCAAGAATCTGTTGGAACATCTCATACAGCTGGTCCTTGCTGAGAATGAGCTCGGAGGCAGCGCTGGCTGTCATGCGCTGCTGGTGTTTGCGTGGGTCTTCCTCTCCCCTGTAGATGGTGTCGAACTTGGCCATCCACGAGCTCAGGACCGTCTCCTTGCTCAAACCATCGATCTCCGGCAGGCTGCGGACACGTTTCTCTATGTGCTTCTTGAAGACCTCACGGGAGTCACTGGCGGAGCAACCACCGCTTTGGACCATACGGGACACACGGTCGCTTTTAAGGAACACCTATGATCAAACATAAATCTTGTTGCAGTAACAAATATATATATACATTAATAATAGTTATTAATAGTTTGGAATAATCTCATGCTGGCTGACAACAACATCCTGGCCCTTCCAGAACTCCCAGCTACCCTCAAGCACATCAACTTCCACAATTACCAGCTGAGGAGTTCAGGCATGCATGCATGGACAACCGTTAACATTTTTTAAATGTTTTTGAAAGGATTCTCTTATGCTTACTAAGACTGTATTTATTCTCTGTATTATTTATCGCTGCTCTCCCTGCTCTCATCCATGCTAGGCTGCATGGATGCGCAGGGAGTTCTTGCCCAGAACAGAACCATACCGCCAATCCAAACTGTATGCTAATTGTCAATCATCTTTGACGATAGTGGTCCTGACAGAACTGCATTATGTGCAATTTACATGTTTGCCAACTTTTTTTTAAGATAAGTGTTGATTATTATGTTTAAAAACAAATAGCAATTAAATTTAAGTTAGGGCTCTGTTGGTAATTGTAACCTTATAGTAATGTAAAAGGGCTCCCTATAGTTTAGAGCAGTGGTTCCCAATCCTGGTCCTGGAGAACCCCCAACACTGCACGTTTTTGGTGTCTCTCTTATCTGACACTCATATTTGAGGTCTTGGAGCAGGGGTGCCCAAACTCAGTCCTGGAGGGCCGGTGTCCTGCAGAGATTAGCTCCAGCTTGCCTCAACACACCTGGCTGGAAGTTTCTAGCCTATAAGAGCTTGATTAGCTGCTTCAGGTGTGTTTGATTAGGGTTGGAGCTAAACTCTGGCTTTGTCCAAATACCCACACTTGCGGTCTTCGCACTTGACCACTTGACTACTTATATGACGTATTTCCTGTATTTGGCCCAAGTGTTCAAGTGAGGATGAAGACCACAAGTGTGTGTCGAACTTTTCATTACCTGATGGGACACACTTGTAGTGTTGTAAAAATGCAAGTGTTTACATATCTTTATTTTAATTTTAATTTTTGCATTTTAAAATCAACTACTGAATGTCTGTTCAGAAGTCCCTATAACATGACAATTTTAATTTGTGGTGCTTCTAATGCTTGGCGGCACGGCATATACACCTTGATGTAAAATCAAATAAATAAAATACACAAAGTTTAAATAAAGTAATCAGCAAACACTGTGGAACCAAATAAATAAGAAATGAATGTTTAAAAAAAATCTTCCAGACAACAGGCTTTTCAAAATCTAAAATATTGCCAAACAGGCGCCTTTGCATTTCCTTTCTAAACAATCTTCTGCAATCTTCTTGTCTTTCTCACCTCACTCTTGTCAGTCAGCTCGACTCACTCTCCTCACGTGATAAATAAAATCTGACTCCTGCTCCGCGGTGCACTGTCGTTCACGCACGGTTCGGCACGCTGCATTGAGCGTTTAGTTTTTAACAGTGTCTATCCTCTAACTCAGTGGTTCCCCTGGTCCTGGAGAACCCCCAACACTGCACGGTTTTGTTGTCTCTCTTATCTGACACACACATTTGAGGTCCTGTCGTCTTCACTAATGAGCTGATGAGTTGAATCAGGTGTGTTTAAATAGGGAGACATCTCAAATGTGCAGTGTTGGGGGTTCTCCAGGACCAGGATTGGGAACCACTGGTTTAGAGCACAAGTTGAGGTAGAATTTTATCCCTAAGAAATTTTTTATTATAATTGAATTTATTTAAAGAAAGAGCAATTTGTT
>NW_015505181.1:3550885-3556208 GCF_001515645.1 Sinocyclocheilus grahami
GGGGGCAAAAACCTTTTCACACCACTGTATATATACAGTATATATATATTTTTTTTATTTATTATTAATTTCTTTTACTTTTTCTATATACTGACCAAAAAACATTTGAGCGTTAAACTATATACCCTTGTAGTTGTTTATAAGTATACACATTCCAAGTAGGATTTCAAATGTGTCAGTAAACAGAAAGCTAAAGAGATGTTCGCGAATAAAAAACAAACACTCACAAACAGATATTATATTCATCAGAGGAAGTTCCCATAGCAACAGCAGTCTGCTTGAGACTCATTATTATGTGTATATCATGAAATTTTTTGTGTTTTATTTAAAAAGTCTAAATAATATTTACATTTAAATATTCTTAAACTCAATTTCCATTGTATGAAATGAACTCTACATTTATCACCACAATGTCCTTTAAAAGCAAATTGCACAATTTAACATTCTAATCTTGGAATAATTACATTTATACATTTTTATTTTAGGTTTAGTTGACATCAAATTAATGTAAAATATTCATATTACCTTATACAGCAGCATTAATACTTTGTGGTATAAGGCTTATTAAAGCATTAAAAAAAACTGAAAAGACTTGCTCAAGCCATCAATCTTAACAGCCAGAGATTCGTGTGTGATCTGAAAAAAGGGATGAGCTCAGAGAATCAGAGGCCAAGGCTGCTTCTATCATTCCAAGCAATTTTTCTGGTTTCAAAAACATTGGCTCCAGGTCAGCGCAACCTTGTTAAATGGCTATCAAGACACTTGAAAAATACTTTGTCCTATTAGACAAGATTTTCTCTGTGTCATAAAGTGCACAGTAGAGTCCTGATTCATAACCAGACCAAATTGGTGCAAATCTGGCAGTGCACAATCTGTCTGACAATCTGCAGTAGGGTTTAGGTTATATTTATTTAATAATCTGTTCTTTCACTCTTTTTATTTTCTGTATTCTCTCACAATTCACCTCTATATTTTTATCTCGGCCTACCTCTCTCCAGTGGACACGATTCCCTTAACGTGCCTGGATAAGCAGGGGAGATGAGTTGACAGAGAGGGAACATCCAGCACAAATTCAGTAAGAGTATCAGGGTTTAATTGAATTGAAAACCTGACTTTGGCTGTGACTGAATACAAAGGCATTTTGCTCATTAATTTCACCTCATTAAATTACCACCCATACTGAGACCAACCTCCTTTTCATCCAAAACTCAAGCCTGTGTGGCAGTTTATTCCCAATTCACCTTTTCTAGGTCATAAAAGATAATATATAATCTTAAATACAATTAAAATATGTCACTTTGAGTTTACATATTTATTGGAGAGGAAAGTTTCACAAAATCCTTTGCAAGGTCATGTTGAGCTGAAGTTACTTCAAACATTTAACAGATTGACTGCAACTGTGTCCTTATGTATTTAATATATGCACAGACATGGATTACTCTGTTCAATGTTCATCAAATCAGCATAAAACAAACAGCTTAACATTTCTAAACAATCCCCTTTACACTGCATTATATTAATGGGAGAGACAAAGGATCTGTTTAGATGTCCCCAAAAGTTAATCAATGGTACCTAGCTGAGCATTCAAAAGTATTTTTATCTGCAAAAACATAATGTAGCTTAAAGGTACACCAAGTCATTTCTTCTGCTGTTTGTGTTTTGTTAACTCTCATTTTGCTTTAAACAACCAACACATTGGCTTTGGGGTCTATAATGACACTTATTAGAGTATTTTAGTTGCTAATGCCATTTGCAGGCACATTTTCAGCTGGGATTTATTTATTACCTAAAACTTAATACAGGGGTTACCCAGATAAAGTGAGCAGTAGTCAGCTGGTCATGATGTCATGATATCAACATGGCAGACCACTCTTGTGTAAAATAGGCCCCTGATTTGACTTCTCATGTGAGAGAGACTTTCATGAACAATACAAAAAAAGTACTATATATTTATTTACGTGTAAAAGATTACTTTTAAATAATGAAAATCACCTTATATTGCTGCAAAATACCAGACTGAATGTACTGGAGAATTCTAGTTTTAGTTTAATTTCTCCTGTGGATAAGAATTAATCTGTCTGCACCAGCACTTTGTTTCATCACATCAAAATAGGTCCTTGTCCTTTTATATCAAACAGAAAGATATTTAAACAAATAAAGTTAATCTAATATCAACATAAATATATTATTCATCAAGGATCAGTAAGATTTTTCTTTTTTGAAAGAAACTAAGTTTTGCAGTCTTTGCCAAGATGAGCTAGTCTGAGATCCATTGCAAGTGGAAGTCCAGACTTGTTGCACGAATAAATAAAAAGAGCCTAACCTCGTAGTAACTTTGGACAGCATTGATGAAGGCTTCATCGGCTACAATCTGAGTCTCTCCATTCAGGAAGGCCTGGAAACGATCTTTAACTGTCTGAAGGTGCTGCTTGCTGATCTGAGAAGAGAAAACATCAGAAAGACAGAAATTTAAATATATTATTGCATTTTCATTCCATGTGACATCAAAAAAAAAAAAGTCCAGATGTTAACAGCATCTGTTCTAGCTTGGAACATCTTCTTTCATATGAGGAAATGATGGATGTGGCAATGTGGTTATTTGGTGACCATGTGCTGGATTCATAAAAATCTTCTTAAGAAGATATTTCTCAAGATTAAATTCCAAGAAGTTCGTAAGAATGTTCCTAAGTGCAATTCTTCAAAAATTATTAAGTTCTCAAAAATTTTCTTAAGAACAAGTTTTTTTTTCTTAAGAAGAAAACTGCAGGCTTTAGTGTTATCTGAATGTTTGGCAGTTCTAGCCAATGTCTTGCTGATCAACATCTTACCTTTGTGGATATAAGAAAAGTTGGAAGTTATCGTAACATTAAGAAGTTATTTGCAATGATTTTAAATAATATTACTTTCAAGAATGTGAATTCTTCTTGTTTTTTCTTGTTTGGATGTCTTAAGTTTTTATTTTAAGAACAATTGTATTTTTGGGATTACAATATGTGACCCTGGACCACAAAACCAGTCTTAAGTCGCTTGGGTATATTTTTAGCAATAGCCAAAAAAAACATTGTACGAGTCAAAATTATCGATTTTTCTTTTATGCCAAAAATCATTAGGATATTAAGTAAAGATCGTGTTCCATGAAGATATTTTGTAAATTTCCTACCGTAAATATATAAAAACTTAATTTTTAATTAGCAATATGCATTGCTAAGAACTTCATTTGGAAAGCTTTAAATGCGATTTTCTCAGTATTTAGATTTTTTTGCACCCTCAGATTCCAGATTTTTAAAAAGTTGTATCTCGGCCAAATATTGTCCTATCCTAACAAACCATTCATCAATGGAAAGCTTATTTATTCAGTCTTTATGACTAGGTTTGTGGTCCAGGGTCACATATATTCTTATCTTTTTAAAGTAAGATAATGAGACAATAACAGTTAAGAATTGTATTTTTAAGATTGTTTCGTGAATCCAGCTCCAGAATTCCTCAGAAAATTTTCCTTTTGACTCATTCAGTAGAAGCTGGAGTAAGGTTTCATTCTGCTTTGACCTCAGATCAGTCTGAATTTCACTTAATGCTATAATTAGCTTTTGATGAAGAAGTGAACGGGGCCCTTGAACCACAAAAATAAATAAATAAATAATAAAAATCCTCACTAGTAACATAATAGCAACAGACTTTTTCCCACTAAGTATTAGACCTCTTGCTAATTTCAAATTGCAAAAACATATCATATTTCAGCCAAGAGGCCACATAAAACCTTTAGACAACTGAGAATGAGAGACACTGCCCATCTTGAAGCACTTCTCATCCATCTGGATAGAGACTCGGTTTGGAAGAAATGTGAAACAAGCGTCAAGATTACAGTGATTGCCCACAGAGTGCTGCAGATGCTAATGAGGTTTGCTCTGAGCTATGAAACGATGCATTTTATGTTTGGAAGCTTGACTTTATAACAGTTAAGCCTTGTCACTCTGTTCCCCTTTCGGGCTCTGTCTTTACATTTATTTTGAAAGATGAAGCTCGCGATTATGGTAAGGGACGTTACATTTCCGACGAGTGCTTGCGGTGTTCGGCCAATCACAATGCACTGGGTCAGCTGGCCAATCAGAGCAGACTGCGCGTTTGAGAGAGGCGGGACATAGAGGACCTACAATAATGTATAGTATTTGAAAAATAATGTGTTTTTTGAACATTAAAGCATGTCAACATATTCTGTTACACCAAATACACCGAATAATGATCTTTAAAAAAGCATCATATGACCCCTTTAATGATTTCAGAACTGTTTTCATGTTCTGCTTATCCGGTATTCATGTTCCATTTGCAACACTAAGGTGTTCTTCACTTCACTAATATTTACAACACACACATTTTTAAGAGGCTGAGAGGAGACCGAATCTCGTCTCATGACCGAGTCAGGGAATTGATCATTATAGAGTGTATCATGCATTCCACTCCTCCCTTGTGTTTCTTCCCCCTGCCATAAGAATTTAAAAGTAAAATAAGCCATTCAGTATCAAATTTGGGCTTTACTGAGAGTTACAATTAAATACGGACAAGGAATGAGATAGATTATTGAATCCACCTTGTGGATGAAATAAATGCAAATGATTAATAATAGAACAAAAATAACATACTGACAATAGCCATACTCATCACTTAGTCCCTTGTAACAAAGAAGGTTAGTTACACGGTTGGCCAGGTTACCTTGATGTAAGTGGCACAAAAAAAGGGATGGAAATCATAGTAAAATGGTTGTATAATGCCTGATACATGATATGCATAACCTGAAATGTTCAAAAGAACTACGAATGAAAGGATATGTACTTCAGACTTTTGTTCTAAAGCATTATGGGTAACATTATATAATTACTGCAGCTCAAATTTCATTTTACTTCTGAAATGTGACACTTCCAAATGCAACAGGATATTGGATGTGGGTAAGACAGAATTACAGATTTTTTTAATTAATAATATACAGTATATACAGTATCTCACAGAAGTGAGTACACCCCTAACATTTTTGTAAATATTTTATTATACCTTTTCATGTGACAACACTGAAGAAATTACACTTTGCTACAATGTAAAGTAGTGAGTGTACAGCTTGCATAACAGTGTAAATTTGCTGTCCCCTCAAAATAACTCAACCCACAGCCATTAATGTCTAAACTGCTAGCCACAAAAGTGAGTACACACTCTTAAAAATAAAGGTGCTTCAAAAGGTTCTTCAAGCGATGCCATAGAAGAACCATTTTTGGCTCCACAAAGAACCATTCAGTCAAAGGTTCTTTAAAGAACCATTTCTTTCTTACCTTTTTAT
>NW_015505181.1:3556269-3601200 GCF_001515645.1 Sinocyclocheilus grahami
CCCGCAAACAGTTTGCTGAAGACAAGCAGACTAAGGACATGGATTACTGGAACCATGTCCTGTGGTCTGATGAGACCAAGATAAACTTATTTGGTTCAGATGGTGTCAAGCGTGTGTGGCGGCAACCAGGTGAGGAGTACAAAGACAAGTGTGTCTTGCCTACAGTCAAGCATGGTGGTGGGAGTGTCATGGTCTGGGGCTGCATGAGTGCTGCCGGCACTGGGGAGCTACAGTTCATTGAGGGAACCATGAATGCCAACATGTACTGTGACATATTGAAGCAGAGCATGATCCCCTCCCTTCGGAGACTGGGCCGCAGGGCAGTATTCCAACTTTATAACGACCCCAAACACACCTCCAAGACGACCACTGCCTTACTAAAGAAGCTGAGGGATGGATTGGCCAAGCATGGGCATCCTCAAACGGAAGGTGGAGGAGCGCAAGGTCTCTAACATCCACCAGCTCCGTGATGTGGAAGAGGACTCCAGTGGCAACCTATATATATATATATGTATATATAATTATTCTTTGTTTATACCATTTTTTTATATTGACTTTAAAAGATGCAATGGTTTGCTTACAGTTTCTTGCTCATGTTCCTGGTCTCTCTTAAATACAAACACATGCACACTGTGAATTGTTAATCTGAGGATCAATGTAACCACGATTACCTTTTGATTTTGCCATTTATTTAATTAAATGATATACTGCATTTAGTTCAATTTTCTTTTGTTTGTCACACCTGACCGGTAAACGGCAGCAGGCCTTTGATATGTTAGTGCGCCCACCTTCAGGGTCTCAAACCATATGGTCTCTGCTTTTGGCATGGAGATCTAGTGTGTGTGTGTGTGTGTGTGTGTTTATGTGAATGCTGGACATCCTTTTAAAATCCCAGGTGTTCCTCCTCATCGAATATGTTGCCATGGTCACTGAGTACACATGAACACACCCCTTACCCCATTATCCCCTCTCAGGTTATCCAACAGTATGACCTCATAACTATGAGAGGCAGCTGCATTAGCTCCATTACTCCCATGGTAACTGCAGGAGTGATTAGAGTGGATAGGTTGATGTAGAGCAATTAAAGTGTATCCTCTAAACACTCAGTGTAATGTTCTCTCTACGTCACCATGACAATGCGTTCCGGTGTTGAGGCTCCTACACTGCTAACCTCATGACTGATAGCATGCTATCTGTGCCATATATGGCAGAAACAATAAGAGTAGTATGCAACATACTATTCCAAATTCAGCTGAAAGTATACTATGTATCTTAGCTGGATGCTAATATACTAGCATGTTACTCCTGCTATTTGTGCCATACGACAAAAACAAGAGAAAATATTCAGAATTCAGCTAAAATATACTATGTATACTAGTAATATGCTAATATAGTAACATATTACTCCTGCTATTTGTGCCATATGCGGCATAAATAAGAGTAGTATGCCAGCATACTATTCCAAATTCAGCTGAAGTATATGTATACTAGTAGCACGCTAATACTACCATACTACTCCTGCCAGTTCTGCCATATGGCAGAAATAATAAGAGAAAATGCTAGCACGCTATTCCGAATTAAGTCAATGTATACTATGTACGTATACTAGTAGTATGCTAACATAGTAACATACTGCTCCTGCTATTTATGCTATATACAGCATAAATAAAAGTAGTATGCTAGTATGCTCTTCCAAATTTAGCCGAGATATATGTATACTAGTAGCGTATACTAGCCAAAATATGTACAATAATAGTATACTAATATGCTAATGTACTAACATGCTTCTCCTGCATTTTTTCTGCCATATACTGTATGCTACTAGTATACATACTTTGGATGAATTTAGAATAGCATGCTGGCATATTACTCTTATTTATGCCATATATAGCAGAAAAAATATGAGAAAATTCTAGCATGCCAAATTCAGCCAACGTACAACATGTACTCTCATAGAAAAAAGGTACAAAGCTATTGCTGGGGCAGTACCTTTTCAAAATCTACACTAATATGTACACTTTAGGTACTAATATGTCCATATATGGCAGAAATAAGAGAAAATTGTGTATGCTATTCTGATTTTAGCCAACATATATTATGTATACAAGCAGTTTGTTAATATACTAGCATATATGCACTATATACCATTTCTGCCATATACAACAGAAACAATAAGAGTGGTATGGAATTTTGACATTCCCAAATCATCTGAAGTCAAACGGGTTTGAGACAACAAGTAAATGAAGACAGAATTTTCATTTTTGGGTGAACTATCCCTTTAAATTCAGATTAAGTCACACTAAAGTCCCTTTCAAGTCAATCCACTCGTCGACCATCTTGAGAATGCACTCAGGCAGCTATTTTGGGTCAAGGATTAGAAATAGCAAAATCTCATAAACTGCTGAATGGTATGCTGCTGAATTATGCTAAATATCTTACATTTCTTAAAGTCTGCGAGAACCGGAAGTTGCTGCCGGCTTTATTTCAGTGTAGTGACGTATTTCCATCTGAAACGGAATATTGAATAGAGGGCATGGTTTTATTTTGGCGCTCCTCCTCTCTGTCTCTCACTAACAGCAATCTAACGGTTGGAGGGGTGTGTTTAAGAATATTCTGCCCAAGCCGCCAAACTGATGTCATCAGAGAAGGAATGCCATTCCAGAGCGGAAGTAAATGTTCAGATTTTGATTAAAGATTACCAAAACAAACAATTATTTTCAGCGGATTAATTGTTCACATCAAGACTAGCAATGTGCGCTAGTAAAGTAAATAGAGTCAATTTTGATTTAAGCTAAAATAATACTAAAAATGTATGTTTCAGGCTGACTGAGCCAATTTGCATGTGCACAGGCTGAGCGCTGTCTCACGACACCAACCACTTTGGTACAAAATATTCATACCTTCAATGTAAAAGTAAGCCAGTCATTACTCTGCAGTTCCTAAAATATAAATAACAGAGAGCCTAAACTCTGTTGATCTAATGCAATTTGTTTTCCACACCACAGCTGGCATAGCTAGCATGACGTATTGAAAATCATATCAGTGTTGAATATCAAAGGTGTGCAATGTAATAAACAAACAGCCTGTCACCGGAGACTCTCCATAACTAATGGTCTTGAAATTAATGATTGAGCAGAATTTAATTGGAAACCTTTAATGAATCATTCCCCTTTGCTCCTCCATCCATCACTCTTTTCTGTCAGTCCTTTCCTCTTCTTTAATTATTTGGAAATGACTAATTTCCTCCCTGTAAAGATGAAACTATCATGTTGTTAAACTTCAGGTTATGACTATTTTACTGCTGTTGGCACACGCTGGTGCAGCTGGAACACCCAGACTGCAATAAATACAGCTAATGACTCTCACTCCATCCGTTCAGACACCTCCCTTTCTCTGTTCGTCAACTGTTAAACTGATTCACAGAAGCTAAATAAAGTACAGTAGTCCAGTTTTGTTATACAGTCTCTTTATGTGCTAACAGTATAACCGCTACCGGCTACATACTGTACATACAACCTCAGATCAACCTCACACCTGCCTGTTGCTGGTTACTATAGCAACTGACAAAACGCAGACCCTTGTCATTGAATCCATGGGTAGTAATTTACTACCACAGACACACACACATAACTAGAATACTAGATAATGATAGGAAAGCCATGGTTGTATTAGTCTGTTAAAACATTCCTTGCATCCCCAGTGTTTTCCTCCACCGGAGTGGGGGTGGGGACAAATGGGGGGAAGGTAAGCTTATAGGCCTATGATTGAGCAGATGACTAGAAAAAGTCCATGTTGTAGGTTAAAACATGAAGTCCTGTTGACTTCATTAGAGCTGACCTAAGCCCTGCACTCAAATATGAGTCAGGTTTACACATTTAAATCACATCCTCATCTGTTTAGGAGAGTTTTTCAACATGGTCAGTACACACTGTTGATCTTTACAGTGCATCCTCTCATTCAAGTGCCAGTCCTTGATGTGACTTTCCTAGTGTGGATGCTGGAAGCGCATAATTCCAGCAAGTGCTCTTCCACAGAGAGCTGTTTTTCACAGAGCAGTGTCTCTGCTTCCCTTCATGCTCAACGGAGCGTCGCATTTGGTTTTGTTCGACAGGAGAGTCAACATCCCATGTCCATGGCTTTTTTTGCTCTGTTTACCAGTGAGAGAGATGGAGACAATAATGAGCAGGAGAGAGAGAGAGAGAGCTCGTGGGATAGAAGAAATGTCACTCAGTCAGAATGCAAGAATGTATTGTTTGAGTTACTGTAGAATAAGGGGCTTCAAAATGATACAATTTCAAACATGTATAGCTGCACAGACAGCCGAACATTTCAAGGAACATATCAAATGATCTAAAATATACTGGATAAAGATCAAGCAGCAAGTGTGAAGCAGCTACATCAAATGGTTTAGTATGGTTTAAAGCAAAACACTTATTGGTTTAGATACTCCAATTAACTATTTGAGTGCTTTAATAATTATTAACAAATCAACAAATTTGTACTTCAAATTCTGTGATTGTTTAAAGTCAACACGAAATGTCATTCACAACCCATTTTACTTCGCTAATGTTACATGTTTTCAAGTGAAACAGAATATGCAATGAGAAAAAAGTATGGTGGGACTTGATTTTATGCCAGAATGGCCAGACAGTTGGAGGGGAGGAACCAAAAAATGATGCTCACACGAAAAGGAAAGTTGTTTAAAAAAACAGAGCAAATTATTACATTTTGGAAAGTTACAAAGACTTTACATAAAACTATAAAAAAGAATGGTTGCCAAGCAACATACACATTGGCACAGCAATACTGATGGAATGTGGCCACAGGTGTATGTTCATAGAATAATTTACAATGCCTTTCGGACACAGCTCAACCAATCAAAACTTATCATAATCTAAACTATCTGTTTTATAAATTAAATAAAAAAATTGTGCACAGTAAATTTTAATTTCCTGTTGACTTTAACTGATATTGTGACTATCAAAAGTGAGCTGATTTTAATGCAAAGCTTTTTTGTTGTTTGAAAACACATTTATGAAAAATTCATTCATAAAGCACATCTCTAAGGAAGCCCGTTTCCCCCTCAGAGAAAGAAAAAAAATATATATATAGTCAAACTGTGAGATAAAGCTGGAATTGCACGTTATAAAGTCACAATTGCACTACCATTCAGCAAGGACAGATTAAATTGATCAAAAATGAGTAAAGACTTTTAAAAATGTTGTATTTAAAATGAATTATGTTCTTTTGGACTTTGAAAAAAAAAATGTATCATGGTTTTCACAAAAACATTAAGCAGCACAACTGTTTTTTAAAATAGATAAAAATAAGGTATGTGTCTTGAGAAGCAAATCAGCATATTAGAATGATTTCTAAAGGATCATGTGACACTGAAAACTGGAGTAATGATGCTGAAAACTCAGCTTTGCCATCACATAAATGGTTAACATTTAAAAATATAATAAAATAGAAAACTGTTATTTCAAATTGTAATAATATTTCACAATATTATATTTTTTTATTTAATTTAATTTTTGTTTTTATGTTTATATTTAAACTTTTTATTTTTAATCTTACCAAACCCAAAACATAAAAAAAATTCCACCTTTCTGTTGTTTTTACTCTGGGACACCAGCAGGCTTCCATACATCTCAGCTCTCAGGTACAATAAGTTAACTCTGGAATACAACAAATCTTAATACATGCAGCTCATAATAGTACTTAAAGAATGTTCTAGTCTGAATGTACAGCAATGATTGTGCTTCTTTTATTTACGCTCCGCGCACTTATAAGACTGCCTGTCATTGTTTGTGCATCCTTTTGACTTTATGATGGAATGTGCCTATTTGTGTGTGTGTGTGTGTGTGTGTGTGTGTGTGTGCTGTGTGTGCTGTGTTCCCCAGGTGCCCACTGGGCTCATGTTGATTGCGTGGGAATGGCAGGCTGGAGTTTCTCTCTGAGAACAAGTTCCCATTAGCGATCAGTGAGCCTGGGGTAGAGAGACAGACTGCTTTCATGTCGCTTGAGTCTCTGCCTGTCTGTCTTTCTCTGTCTTTCTTTTCATGTCTTCTGGATGTTATGTTCAGTTTATGAGCAATGCTGCCAGTGCTCCTACATTGATGATTGACAAGCGCTCCAGACTTCAAACGTTGACTGTTCACTGAATTGCATGATATCAAATTGCATTTGAGTGTTCACTGAAAGGTAACTGTATAATGTTGTATAGTCATTAATACACTGCATTCCCTGTGTGTATAAAGCAGACTTTTTGTCATTTTGTTTCTTTGTTTATGACTTGACAGTTTTCTATGGAAGTGTGTTTATGCTTTCAGAGCAAAAAAAAAGGTATTTGTGAATTCATATTTCACATTTGCATCTTTATTTCTCATAATAGCGACTTCGTATTTCACATTTGCATCTATTTCTTGTAATTGCAACTTTATATCACACAGTTGACTTAATATCTACAACTGCGACATATTTGAATCTTTATTTCTCACAATTTGAACTTTATTTCTCACAATCGTGATGTAATATCTTACAATTACGACTTTAAATTTCATATTTGCATCTTTATTTCTCATAATTGCAACTTTCTTAGAAATCTCACTTAATATTTTACAATTGCGACTATTTCTCATAACTGTCATTTTATGTCTCACGATTTGACTTAAATACTTTTACACTACATCACAGTTAACTTTTACTTCACATGTATTTCTTACTCTGACACAAAAACAGGCTTCCACAGTTTCACAATCAACATATTGTTCTGAATATAAAAGTACTACTTTCAGACACCCTTAACTTGAACCCATCTGGAAAGGATGTAGTTCTTAATCCAGTAGTACTTAATAATTAAAATCTTGTTCGCTAATGATCATTTTTCATACCTTTCACCCATCTAAAACATCTGAACACATACTGCTGTCTACCACATGTGTGTAAATGTATCTTCGAACCTTCTTAATTCACACTGAAACTCTTGTGCTTATAGAGACTGTTATGTAACAGATCACAGAAGGCAAATGGATGTGTAATCCCAGATTACAAACAACCAACAAAGAGCACATGAAAGGGTCGTCCTCCCACTGCCTTTACGCTGCTTTATTCAAGCACATGCTCACAAACACCCGTTTGTACAATAAACAAACTCACCATGGAAACACATACATCTGTGTGTAGTTTGCTCATTAGTACTACTGAAAGATGTTTGTTAAATCCACACAGGGAAGCAGAGGTGGAAAAAGTACGAAAATATTCTACTCAAGTAAAAGTACCATAACATTAATGAAATTTTACTTAAGTACAACTAAAAGTACCAGTCTAAAAATCTACTTAAGTAAAAGTAAAAAGTAGCTCATTTAAAATTTACTCAGAGTAAAAATTACTTAGTTACATTTTAACAGTGGGAGGGAGGCAAAAATGGGATAGGCCAAGGGTGTCAAACTCAGTTCCTGGAGGGCCACAGCCCTGCACAGTTTAGATATAACCCTAGTTAAACACATCTGATCCAGCAAATCTAATCATTTAGGCTTAATTGAAAACTACATGGTATGTGTGTTGGAGCAGAGTTGGAACTAAACTCTGCAGGGCTGCGGCCCTCCAGGAACTGAGTTTGACACCCCTGGGATAGGCCTATAAATCTCAAACTAGTTGTTTTTAATTAAAGGAATCAGTTATTTTGAATCAGACATCTGGGTTGTTACCAGGCAAATAAAATCAGTATCAACATAATTCATCTTTGCAATGCAGAGGAAACACAGAAGCTTCATCTGAAGTGGCATTTAGATTACACTCTGATTATTGCAGGACATGAATGCATTTAACCTGCAGTTACAAATGCAGAAATTTTTTGATATATAAGGCATAAAATGTTGAATACTCATTTGAAATTATAAAAAAAAAAAGATTAAAAAAAAAGATACTTTAAATGTGAAATTAAAACCGACAGTAGGTGTCAGCAAGTCACTGTTAATAAGTGAGTCATTGCGATTGAACCGACTCATTTAAATGGTTGATTAATTCAGGAACTAAACACCGTCATTGCTCAGAGACACAAAACTGTGCTATGGTGGCTGTGTTTGGAATTATTTTTGTTGTAGAAATAGAGCAAAAACAGGCAATATGCCTTTTTCTGCCCCTATATCTTCAATTTTGTGATCATTCTAAATGCATTTTAACAGACTGAATCACAGTGAAAGAACGCACTCTAAATGCGCGCGCGCAGCCACCCGCTAGTCTATCTACTATACTTCGGGGCACTCTGTAGGAGTGTTTTGTTTGGTTTTTGGCAAAATACTGATAATGTCAAGTCGCACATCGTTAAAACAACAATTACGATATTAATCGCAGACTATATATAATCGCACATCCTGCACCACTGTCTTTTTAGCTAATTTGTGCAAAACCTCTTGCTAAACTGTCAAAGCTTCATTTTAAACACCAATGCAACGATGTAAGTATTTACCTTACCTATACATGCTTGCAAAGGGTTAATGTCGAGATTTTATAAGGTGCTAGTTTGGTCTCCCTAGGCAAACACAGCTTACACTGCATAATAGAGCTTAAATATGGCCAGGGGTTCACTTCATTTCCTTCGAGTTCAACTTCAGCAGAATATGACGGGGTTTCAATTTCAGCTGGGTCTGCACCATAATGCCTGTCTTGTCCGTCTGCATATTTCTTGTGATTTTAGCACTAGTTTGCTCTCCTGCCCATTATTTACTGCAGTAGTTTCCAGGGAGCGATTTTTTTTTACTCAGTAATTAATGTGTTTTAAAATGTAGTGAAGTACAATAATTCAAACAAAATATACTTAAAGGGATAGTTCACCCAGAAATGAAAATTTGATGTTTATCTGCTTACCCACAGGGCATCCAAGATGTAGGTGATGTAGGTTTCTTCCGTAGAACACAAACGGAGATTTTTAAGTTAAACCGTTGGAGTCTGTCAGTCGTACAATGTAAGTGGATGGGAATCACGGCTTTGAGAGTCATGAAACATACAGAAACAAAACCAAATTAAACCCTGTGGCTCGTGACGATACATTGATGTGTAAAGACACAAAACGATCGGTCTGTGCAAGAAACTGAACAGTATTTATATCGGTTTTTACCTCTGATTTTCACCGCAATGTCTAAACTGTCCTGAGCGAGTCGCGTCTTCTTCTTCTTCATTGACACTCCTAATTGAGATTGTAGACAGAGTGTCAATGGTCCATTTGAGAGATAGGTGGCGGCAATGCACCTTATAAGTCTGCGATCCACCGTAAAGCAAGAAGAAGAAGACGCCTCATGCGCAGGCTGAGAAAACGCGACGAGCTCAGGACAGTTCAGACATTGCGGTGAAAATCAGAGGTAAAAAGCTATATGAATACTGTTCAGTTTCTTGCACAGACTGATCGTTTTGTGTCTTTACACATCAATGTAACGTCACGAGCCACAGGGTTTAATTTGGTTTTGTTTGTGTATGTTTTATGACTCTCAAAGCCGTGATTCCTATCCACTTACATTGTACGACTGACAGACTGCAACGATTTAAGTTAAAAATCTCAGTTTGTGTTCTACTAAAGAAACAAAGTCACCTATATCTTGGATGCCCTGAGGGTAAGCAGATAAACATCAAAGTTTCATTTTTGGGTGAGCTATCCCTTTAAGTAAAAGTAAAATTACAGATTTAAAAAATTTAGAAGTACACAAAAAAGCTACTCAATTGCAGTAACGTGAGTAAATGTAATTCGTTACTTTCCACCTCTGCAGGCAAGTATGCACAAATGTTTCCACTCAGTACAGTTTGTTTCAAAAACTTAAATGAATAAAATAAAAATAGAAACATAAAACGCAAATACAATGAATATACATTTGTTGGAGTAGCTGTGATCTAGTGCTTAGTGCATGTGATGTGATGCTCATGTGGAAGGTACTGGTTTGACGTAAAGATTCAATTGATTAACAATTAATTAAAACAATAACATAAAAAAACGAATCTAAAAAAAATTTATTAAAAGCAGGTCATTTGCAAATTAAAAATAAATAAATATTACAATTCAAAACAAATTTATTACAAAGCAAACCATTTGCAAACATAAAAAATAATGTGTTTTTGCACAACCTGAAGTAATAAAAGTATGAATGGCATTTATCTTTTACACCAAGAACAACCACATACTTAAACATTTATTCATATCAAAAGAGTTTCAAGAATTTCTTTTCAGTCTGAGCTAGTTCCAGAATTTTTCTGCATTGATTTTCAATAACAACCTAGTTAATGTGCCTCTCTTGCTTGCAGCTGGCCCAAGATCAGCCAGCATTTGATTGTGAATCTATCATGGCTATCACAATAGCAATCTTCCCCCCGCCTACACGTCAAGATCTTCAGCCCACAATGAAAGCCTGCTGACCTCAGATCAGGCCTATCCCACTAGTAGAGCTTTTAAGGCCATTTTGGTGCATCCGTTACACTACACATTAACTGTAAGAGGCACCTCAGCAGACCGTTCAAAGACAGAGAGCTCTTATCTGGGTTATGGTTTGTCTCTAACACAATGGCCTTTCAGATTCTTGCCCTCCCAAGCACAAGAAGGGCATTGAACATTGCCTCTTTGCTCAGCGAGGGAGTGGAAAAGAAAATGGATTTGTGGAGAGATATATCAATACACTCGCTTGAATAATCTTCCTTCCTCTCTGCCTCAAAAAACAGAAATAACTAAATCCTATAAAATAGGTATTTGTTATAACAATGCAAGACTCAAAAAGTGGAACGATACTGTAATTTTTTTAACGAGGTCTGTAATTAACTCCACATCAACTGCATCTCAAGAATAGGCTCTGTAATTTAAATTGAGCAAATAATTGTATCTGAACATCTTGACAAGACAGACACAACAGATTAGTTTCATCATATCACCTCTGAAAATGGTGCTGTGTGGTATCATGGTGCTATTATTCTCTCTGTAAAGTAGATTGCGGTAAATTATGTCATACAATAACTCAATCAACACTCTTGAAAGAGCATCATATTACACAGCTAGCAGCTTATGTCTCGAAGGATCGTCTGAGGACACTGCTCACTATATGCTTACAATTTACATTATTCTCATTTCTTGTCCAATGTTACAACATACTTCTATGAAGGATGATTAGATCATGCTAAATTATAATACAATCCCTTTAAGCCAATTAATTTGACTCAGCGGCCATCTTAGTAACACCCTTGAGCAGCTATTTTTCGGTCACTCACACATAGCTCCTATGTACCTGATTGGGGAAAGGCTGAAATCTTAAATCGGGAATAAAATGTCACAACAATAATATTATAAATTGTGGTTTTGAGAAAAAAAAATCATGCTTTTCCTGCATGCAGGGCTTCCAGTCCCACAATTGCCATATAGAGTGCAAAAGTAGAGTTCCAGAAGTACAAATCCCATTCATTGCAATTGCAATTGATTTTTAACGATAACTGATAAACCATTGAAGACAGACCTACTGTGAACTACAAGGTTGTTATTCAATGGTTTTTGCTTTTGTTTAATCCAACAGATCATGTTATTTTAACTTATTTTTTTTAATAATTGTGTTTAAAATCATAATTCCTGCTGAAAACTACATTACCCATAATTCTGCAAAGAAAATTGTGCCAAGGGAGTTCAATGTGTCCACCCACTCTATACTTATCTATCTATACCTATCAATATATATACTGTATATACAGTATATATTCACATACTTAAATCAGTAGTTTTATATCAGTCCATCACTTTTAATTCAATTGTCTTTTGCAATGCTTTATGGGACTGTTGTTATTTCCTCTACTAAAAACATTAGGCACACAGTCTTGCATCTTTTGGACTTGTACCTGTTTTTTTGTCTGATTTTCAAATCCATTTTTTGCTTAAAATCAAAGTTTGTAATGGTGTGATTCACCTCGTATCTGGTAGGTGTGGTTCATGACTTATAACTCTTTAACAAAGACTTTTTAAAAAGTCATTAGCGGCATAATTGACTGGGCTTTAGATGTGCACGTGTGCTCACTGTAACTACCTTCCCTGAACAGTCTTTCTGTTGTGCCTGCTTGTTTGTCTCTAAATGTGTGTGTATTTGTGCTGGTCTGTCTGTTTGTGTGTGAGAGAGTGAGAACAAGAAAGGAAGGAAGAGATGGGAGAAGACATTATAGGAGATATTGTTAATAGCCTTCTTAATTAGGCTCTCCATTCAGTGTGTGGGTGGGTGCACGCCGGAGACAGCGAGCAGCACTGTAAGACATCTGACATGGTCCTACTGATCATTAAGTATGTGACAGCGTGCACCTTGTCATCATGACTAATAAACTGACTAAACTACCAATTCTGAAGCAGACAGCAACAAGCACCATGAAGAGTTTCCATATTTAGTTGGCGGCATGAGCAGGTCCCGCTCTAATAAAAACAGCAGATCTGCTTATAATCATAAGACAGGTGAATCAGCATGCCACTGCATCATAATTAAAGCAAAGACAGGAGGACGAGAGTTAAAAAAAACACTAATGTTAATTTGATATTTCCACAGTACTTAACAACAACAACAACTATATACAGTATTATACAGAAAAACTTTAAAAACATTAACCACTAATACTTTTTGAAAATGCATAATTGAAGTTGCAGATACTAAGGTATTAATAATCTGTCTCTGAGGGTTGACATCATAACATGAGAAGACGGTCAAGTTTACATCCTCACATCTAACTCATTTATACAATAAAAACTATTAATATTAATAATAATAACCAGCATGAATCAGCACTGTTGCTTTGAGTATACTCAATCATTTATATATTTAATATTCCATATCCATAACTACAACACAACATAGGCTCATTAGAAAAAAGACCTTCTACCAACTTATTTTCAAAACTCCCAAAAACGTATAGGCCTACTGTATATACATGTAATTCGCTGCAGTAAAACTTTAACACCAACATTTCTTATTCATTTTAACACAAATTTTGATTACGGGGCAGATTATCAAGTAATAAAGGCTTATTCTTACGTTCTGTGAAACACAAGGCACGATAAAAAAGGCACTTGCCGAACCAAACTAAAATATGGTTTCTTCAGTGAATTTTTATCTCACATTTGCTTTTGTTAACACTATCAGTTAGGTTTAGTGTAGGTGGTACGTTATGTTCAAACGTGATACAGCGTTAACATTTTAGTACCACTCACCAGACCTTTCCTTTCTGAACTGCCACGATACTTACAACAACCAAAGTAACAGAACCACTTATACAGAAGTCACTTTCAAACCAAGCATCTTTTGTTCTGTGCAGCAAACTTGTGTGAGCAACTTGAACCCGATGCGAAATGTAAGTGCGGAAATCTTTCAATAGCGTGAACTGCTATTGAAATGACTGGAATTCACCAGAGAAAATTTGCTGAGCAACGGTAAATAATGTGACCGCACTTTAGATGATTATCAATTGAAGAATTATAATGGGTTTCTCAGTGTGGCCATGGCAGATATCTAGCTGAAGATGTCTGAATAATGATTAGTGTAGACTATTATCTCGGAGCGCAGAGTTGTGCTGAATTTCCATCTACTCTCAAAGGAAAACCATCACAACATGTATGATATGACTGACCAGTGCACCTTTTATTGAGAAAACCAAATCTTGAGATGATTAAATGATTAATAAAATCCATTAATTCTGCCAATCAAATTCTTCTTGTTATCTGCAGAACTATAACAACGAGGAATATACAGTGTAACAAAAACTCAATTGTATATCTAAGGAAACGTGCTGGTTCTTGATGTATTGTCTCACATGAGTCTTATCTGTGAGGACACAACATCGGCTGGAGAATAACTTCCCACAGAGACTCTTGTCCCAAGGTACTGGCTCCGAAGACAATAGCAGCAAGCAAACAAGCCTCTGGGGGCACAACCAAATAAGAAAGACTTGTTTTTGACCTTAGATTGTATGAAATGAAACTCACAGTGAGTCTTAAAATGAGGCGGAGCTGACATTCAAACAATATGGAATGTGCTGGCTCTCAAATATCCACTTCACAATTGTAAATTCTCCAAGAAGCTACTATATATGATAAACGTTTTTGAATAAGGCACACATGGATATGATGAACACTCATAAATTATTCAAGATTCTGACATAAAAGACAACTTCATTCTGTCAGAGCTCTGCCTTTGATTCCAAGCCAGGAGAAAATGCCTCAAACACCAAGTCTCAATCTCTCAAACATTGTGCTAATGTGGTACAGCTGCCTCTTTGTTAGTTTTTGAGATTAAAGAACTTTGGAGCTTTCAGAAACCTGGTTTTGACTTATATTTGATAAGCAAAATGTCTTGAACTAATATTAGACAGAAGCATGTTTTGCGTGCAACTCTACATTGCAATGGAGAGATAATGACAACTAGTCAGTCATCATTCCTGAATAACAATAAAGTACTATTTCTCATAGGATCTGAGGGCATGGTATTGATATTTTCACAAGGGATATATACACCCTTAATGATAGAACTCTCTGGAAGCATTGTTGCATTGAATAAACTGTCTTCTACCATCTTAAATGCTTCGATGGTGGTTTGTATATTGCCAACAGACCCCTGACATGTTTATGACATCCATTACGTTCATAAAGCCAACTTGTCAGCAACATTGCCCTGAACTTTCAAAAACCATCTGGATTTATGTATCTTTATGATATCCTTAGACAGCAGACACATAAAACGAGCAATCAAAGTTACATAAAGGATATATCTTGGATGCCTTGGAAGGTTTTCCTAAAGCCCAATAGTAAACAAGTAGCCTAAGTGTGAGACTCTCATTGTAAAAGATTATCTGGGTGGTAATCTGTTTTGGCCACAGTAACACGCCACCTAAAATGCGCACAAACAAGAGATGTCCCGCAGCCACTTCATCTAAACCAGTTCCACCTCAAATAATTAAACATACAATAATCTGTATTTTATAACTCCACTTTTCTCTTCAACATGCTGCAAACACAGTCAACAGATGTGTGCTAAAGCAAAGTTGATAGAAGAACATGCTAGTGATTGGAAACATCTGACAAAATACGGTATTGGAAAAGGTGTCAGCAGTGAAAATATGACATTTATGGCTCCTTGTATCTGTAGGAAACTTTCAGAGCATTTTGTAAGCATTTCTTTCAGGCAGTCTGTTTGATTTTACGCAGAGTGTTGCACATATACAATCATTATTATTTTGATATCACGGTGAAGGCATTTGAGATGTGAATGGTCTCGATTTTTTTGTAAAAATATTGAAAAGGGCATCTCTGCAAGTGCTCAGGACGAAAGGCACAGCATTGTAAACAAAACTGTATGTTTAACATTGTGCAGTACACCTAAAGACGCAACTTTCTACTGTCTTTGTACCGTTATCTACCCTCATGTACCTTGAGATTGAATTGTTGGTATTTTTGTTAAAGTACCAGAAAAGATGCAAAATGGGTAATGTTTATATCTTCTACATTATATATATATATATTTTTTTTTTTTTTTTTGAGATACAACTCAATTTTGAGTTCTATTGCATTGGAAAATAGGAATAAATTAATTTCCTGATGCATTTTATGTTGATTCAGCTAAGGACTGAATCAATCATCTCTACTACATGCTACAATTGTGTTTTTTGCACAGCCAGAAGAGTGCTGCTCACCAATTCTTCATTTCATCAGCAATCTGTTGCATTTGCCCTCTTACCTTTTGCTGTCGTCTCGCCATGTCGGTCGGCTGCTTCGCATTAAACGGGTAGGCAATACAGCGCATCACAAAGACATAAAGCTGAAGCCTCTTCTTTCTCTCCTCTTCCTCCCTTTGCATCTTTTCCAAATCATCCTTTTCCTTCTCGATCGCCACTGAGGGGCTCGGGCTCGTAGGTCGGGCATTAGTGCTTCGGCTTGGCTGTAACCCACCAGAGCTTTCGCTGGTCCTGCTTGGAGACACCCGAGGACCACCAGCCTTGGGCGCCGCCACCACTTTGCGCTCTTCTTCCACAACCTCATCCGTCTCCTCCTCGCTGGATGATGGGTCCAACATTTTAATGCAAGTTCTTGCTTCTCTGAAATCAAAAGAGACAAATCAAGTGGCGTCTTTATTAGTAACAAAACATCTGTAACTCGCTTCAGAGGACGAAAAAGTACGGAAGACGCTTATTTTTCCACAGCCTATAATCCAAACGCGACATCAAAAGTGTCACTTACCCTCAGCGCGAGTGCAAAAGCTGCTCCAACAGCCAGTAGTCGTCCACCGAATTAAATTGTTGCTGCTTACGTGTTTTCTTCGTTTAACTCTCCGTTTACCATAGCCTGACTTAATGGAAGATAACACGGGGAGGGTCGCAAAAACAATTCACGGCTGCTGTACCGAATGGTACCGACAATATACTGACAATGAGAGCAGCACGCGCTGAGAGCTGACCGTGGTTCTGAACTGAAGCTGTAGGGGGAGGGGCTCGTTGACGTGGTTTCCGTGTCAGCCACTATCGCTGTTTCTCTCGCTCACGATATTCACCACGCTTAATCGCCCGTTAACAACTACAGCAGTTCCTGAAACATTAGACAACCAATTTTGTGTTTTTCGTATTCGAGTATAGAACTTCACGATTTCCTTTTTATTGATTTTACTTGATTTGTTGTCTGTTTTTGTGTTTTTTCATACTGGTTTCCAAACCAGTTGTGAAATTATTCCGTATTTGGCATCACTGGTAATGAAAACATAGGCTAAACAGTAACATTGTATAAAAACAGTCATTATAGTAAATTCCCATCCATTTAAATTGAAATTAATTTATTTGTCATTTCTACTAGATTTTATATTATTTTATGTTTAAGCAGTCACTGGGCCTGTTCCAAAACCCACACTTGCACTCTCTGAACTTGACCACTTGTCTGCATGACATATTTCTGGTATTTAGCCCAAGTGTTAAAATAGGTGTGTAGACCGCAAATGTGGATTTTGATTAGCCTACCCAATAGGACAAAGGATTTAAAGGATTAGTTCACTTCCAGAATACAACATTTCCTGATAATTTACTCACCCCCATGTCCTCCAAGATGTCCATGTCTTTCTTTCTTCAGTTGCAAAGAAGTTAAGGTTTTTGAGGAAAATATTCCAGGATTTTTCTCCATACAATGGTGGCCAACGGGTTGAAGGTCCAAATTGCGGTTTCAGTGCAGCTTCGAAGGGCTCTACACTAGTGTTTCTCAACCAGGGGTCTGTGGACGCCTAGTGGTCCTTGACTTAAGGCCAGAGGGTCCGTATAAAGTATGAATTTTTGTATAAATTTAGTATATTTTGACATGACATGTTCCCATGAAAGAAAAATCCAATATAGCTGATGATATGGCCAAATACAAGTAAACTAACTTGAATAATACTTGACTGCATTTGGTCCTCACAAAGACACAAATGATACATAGATGAGTCAGTTTTGTTCTGGGGTCCTTGAGGATGGTTCTGAATTGGACTGGGGTCCGGTACGCCAAAAGATTGAGATTCACTGCTCTACACGATCCCAGCCAAGGAATAATTGTCTTTAAAAAAAAATTATGTACTTTTAACCACAAATTTGAGTCCATCTCATTTTCTGCTCCAACTTCAAAATCGTCTGACATCGTTGTTTTACCTTTTTTTGTAGAGGGCGTTTGACTTTTTTTGCACATTCGCTTTGTAAACACTGGGTCTGTACTTCTGCTTACATCACACGTGACCTTTCCAACGCAATGCGTGAAGTCGAGCATTTGTGGTTAAAAAGTATATACATTTAAACATTTTTTAAGAAAATGACCAATCATTTCGCTAGATAAAACCCTTATTCCTCAGCTGGGATCATGTAGAGCCATTGGAAGCTGCATTGAAACTGCAATTTGGACCTTCAGCCACCATTGAAGTCCATTATATGAAGAAAAATCCTGGAATGTTTTCCTCAAAAACCTTAATTTCTTTGCGATTGAAGAAAGACATGAACATCTTGGATGACATGGGGGTGAACAAATTATCAGGACATTTTTATTCTGGAAGTGAATAATCCTTTAAGTGCTGTAAAGCTTGTACAGAGCTTTATTTACACATTTAGAACTTCAGTTCTTTAAAATAAACTTCTATTTCCCATGTAACAGACAGCACAATTTAATTGTGGTGCTTCTAAATAAGTGATAAATAGCGCTTACAATGTGGAGGACTTTACATTTTACTACCAAATTATATGTAATATCTAACTGGACATTTTTACTTCGACATTTTACTGTTTCCAGGGCACGTGAGTTCGTTAACATGATGAATGATGGGTATTATGCTTCAGAGCTGCATTGGAGGATAAGAGATAGTGTATTCGAGATAGTGTGGATTTAGATGGCATTAAGGGCACTGGCATTGGTCAGACCTGGGTCAGTCATTTTCACTTACTTCCTGTTGCTTGCATGCACTCTTAAGTGGCCAAGATGACAAGTATTGGCTGATAACAGGTTTAAAGGTATACCGCTGTTTAAAAATATCATCGTTTCAAAACCACAAAAATGTTTCCGTTATACCATTCATGTGGTATGGGGAGTTTTTCATGTCAAAGATGGAAAATGCAGGAATCCTTCAGGTTGTATGCAGCGTGAAAACTCCCCCTCCTGTTGGTTCAAGCAGGATGGCTGAAGGAGGTGAACCCCTGGAACACGATCGGCCTTTTTTTTTTTCTTATCTATGTTCTGGACTTGCACAAACTGCACTGTGATAATTTTCCAAAATATCATTCTTGTAGAAATATATATTTTTTTTCATTTTTTTCATTTTGTCTCTGTATAATGCATATTAAAGTGCAGTGCAGCTTTGTTTACAGCGTTAACCAAGGATACGCTGTATCGCCGCTGTTCCATAAGCGCCACCTGCGTCTCCTTCAGTCCGTCTGCTGTTTTTGTTTCATTCATTCATGTTTTATGTAGCTAAATTCACAAAGCTAGTCAGAACATTCTGTTTTGCTTCAAATTGTTTTATTATTAAATTATACAATCTAATTATATATAAAAGTATATACAGACATGCATGTATACATGTGTGTGTGTGTGTGTGTATGTATGTATATATATATATATATATATATATATATATATATATATATCAAAGCACACATTTTTGCAAGAGTACTGTAATTAAAAGACAAACAAAAATGTAATAACATTAATTACAGATTTAGGTTAAATTAACATGCCAGTCTTTCTTTCTTCTTTTTAGGACAGCATTAAGCTCTTGAAGCAAATCAATCATCCACATCAAAAGCTGTTGGTCAGCCCACAATTCAGCAAAAAAAAATACTACTGTTCCAAATATTTTGTATGTTGCTTAAAAATAAAATATATTGTGTTCAGTGGAAAAAAGTTGTTTTTTTTACCCAGACATTTACAAATAACACAATTTAGAGCTGTAACCGCAATATAGTGAAACCGTGATATTTTTGGATACTAAATACAATTATTAACACTAATGTGTGTTTACCTGCTTGATTAATTGTACAATTATTGAAGGTCTTTTAAAAATTGTAATTTTTCAAAACACAGCAGGTTAAAAATGCATGTTGGAGGTATGACTGAAATCTTTTGGTGTAATTCAAGTAATGTTAACCACACACTTTATTTTACTCATAAATGAAAAATCATTTAGGAGAAGAAAGTTTCTGAACCCTCTGGGTTGGCCTAAAAATTGACATCATGCCTGATTATTAAAACACTAAAATCTTTATAATATTATATTTCATGCGGGCTAAGCATACTGAATATCAACTAATTCTCCGAATGACTCTCAGCTTAATTGCATCTTTTTTATGTTAATCACTATGGTCTTTAAACTGTTTCCTACAAAGGTGGTGTTGTTTTTAAAAGCTTTTATGATATGAAAAGAGATTAGATATGTCTGCCTGAGGCAGTATTTCCAATGTAAATTATATATCTCATGTAGATCTGCTGGATCAGTATTCACTTTTTACTATCTACAATTAATAAAGACTACATAAAAACTATGCAGGAAAAAAACGATTCTTTTGTGATGAAGCACACTTACAAAGGTTATGTGTTGATGTGACAAAAGATCTAAGGTTACCCTGTTGAAAAATAGCTTAAATTAGCCTAAAGGTTTTGCTGATCTAAGATGCTCTCCTAACTTGGCGAACCAATTAAGTGTCCAAAACCTCTCTAAAATTAGCCAAGACAAAACCAGCATATTCTTATATTGGTTAAAGCTTTTTTTTCATTTTTAAAAGGAAAGCAAAACTAAAAGTTCGTCTAAAAATGCCACGTCCCGTCCGTAGTTTAATTACCCTTTACAAGAAAACGAAACTTCGGCCTTTGAACGCAGCTCTTTCGAGTTTCGGATAATCGGGCGCGTTCTGAGTTTATGTCCCCGCCCACTTTTGCATCAACAAACGTAGCCCACGTCTCTTTCATAAGTCTATCCTGACTCCGCCCCCTTTCCACCCGTTGTGTGTGATACTGGACGATGCGACCTATCCGTGCGCGCCCTCACGTATACAAGATACTGAGGTGATCGTATTTCACTACATTTTCTTCTGGCATACCCGAAAGGTATAGAAAAGAAGGTTATAGAGGCCGGTGACGCGGCTCGGATCACATACATAGCGGAGAGAAGCGACAGCGTTTCGCTTTTACTTTGTCCTCGATGATGGCAGCTCAGGATTTCAATGTTTTACTTGCGACGGACTCTTATAAGGTAAGAATCAGATTGCTCGAGCGGTTCAACAACAGAGACACGGAGACGCATGACAGCACTTTGGCTGTTCTGGCAGTAGCCCTTTGTGCTTCAGTCGTCACGTAACGTTATATGTGCGGATAAAACCAACTTTGACCTTGTGAATTGATGAAATGTAAATGAAACCATGATTCCGAATAATCTACAGATGTGGCTAAATCGCGGCTATTGTGCTTACTTCTCGTTTTGTTGAAGGGAATCGGTGTAAGCTGGGGTTCGTTTTAAATGCCCCACTCATTGAACGCCGAGCGCGGGAGGCGGGGCTTATGCGACATGACCTCGTGCAGCTTTTATGATCCTTCAGAAATCATTCTAATATGCTGATTTGCTGATTATCAATATTTAAAACAGTTGAGTAATTTTTTTTCAGGATTCTTTGATGAATAGAAAGAGCCAAAGATCAGCATTTATCTGAAATAAAAAGCTTTTGTAACATTATACACTATTCCATTCAGTATAACTTTTATTATTTTTTTGGGAAAGAAATTATAGAAATTAATACTTTTATTTAGCAAGGATGCTTAAAATTGATCAAAAGTGATGATAAAGGCATTTATATTGTTACAAAAGATTTTAATTCCAGATAAATAGTGTTCATATCGATATCGGAATTATATCGTATCGAAATTAAGAAATATATCGTGATATCAATTTTGGCCATATCGTCCAGCCCTAGGTAAATTCCGACTTTGCTATGACAATCTGGTTGTTACACCAAATACACAAAATAATGATCTTTAAAATAGCATCATATGACCCCTTTAAAGTCTGATGGTTTCAAAGGTCCAGATAAGGAATATGTAAACTTGCCAAACAAAAGATGCAACTACCATGCATGAAGCAGCATGATTTGATATATTTAGTATTACAAAACAATTTGGTTAATTTACCAATATCACATAATAAGACACTTGCAAAAAAAAACATTTTTAACCCGATATTTCATATGCATCTTTTTCAAAATATATATATGTAATCAAAATCTTTATATTATGTAATACTATGTAATGCTCAAAGCTTCTTGGGAGGTGACTCTAAATATAAAATGTCCTTAGCTGGGTTTAAAATTGAACTGTTTTGGAACAGTGTTGTAAATACAACTTAACCACTGATTTCTAGTCGTGTCCTCTTTTGGAAGACCAAACAAAGTAGTTTCGCTTTCACAACGAAACACACAGCGTCTTCACGACATGGTGGCGGCGCGGCAGCAACAATACTACACCGAGAATAAAAGTTACGCCTTCTTTCTTTGCGTCAACATTTGGGCGGCATTATGCAAATCTTCCCACATCGTGACGTAGACGTGGGGGCGTGTTGGAACGAGCCATTTTAGGTAGGCGTGGTTGACTCTTAACTTTTATAAAGAATATCTCTTTGGATTTGAGACTTTAGTCTTTGCAAATTTACAGATCTTCTTTATGCACCAAGAGCTTGTAACACTACAAAGAGAAAAGAAAAACTGAAATCGCATCATATGAGCCCTTTAATGATCTTTACAACAGATTTAGAAATTTCACATCTGTAATTCTCCATTTTGGCTAATGCTGAATGGCCAAGGTTGTGTAATAATCTTTGTGCTTCACATTAGTCTTTGACCTCTGACAAAACAGCCAGCCGCAAGTCCCATCTGGATCTATGCTGAAATCTCACCCAACAAAAATTTTATGCTAATGCGATCTTGATTTTATGATAGGATAACTAAATGTTTTATGAGATTTTGATACGTGGCCATGTAGAATGCACTGTTATGTCACACCAACACTCCTCAAATATAACTTGGAAATCTATTATCTAGCTCTAAACAGGTTGGACCAGGTATCATTGATGAGTGAATCAGGTTTAGACTGATGTTCAGGTCCTCTCAGAATTCCACTGAAAACTAAGCAGATTTCTTCTGATGTGGATAACCCAGCATTCATAAAATTTTCACATCCTACACGTCTTGCGTGTTTATTTTGGCCATTGTGTTGCTAATTTGGTCAAGCTTTTTAATTACCAATAAGAGAATTGTACAATTAAGCTCAGTTGTACACATTTGATTTGACTATGTTTAAGTCTGTTGCACAGATTTTGCCAAAAAGGTGATGTAGAATTTGCAAAAGATAAAAAAAGAAGTAATCAGATTCCACAGCAGATTGTCTTTCCATTTCTTACAAATCACATGGAAATTCTTTCTGTCTTTTTCTTTATATAAGCCAAATTAATTGACTTTCAGGGTTGATGTGATGAATGATGTTGGACTTGTTGGACAACCAAACTAATGGAACATCACAGACCTTTATTTGTTTCTTAAGTAGCAGATAGAAATATATTTAATTTGTTTTTGCTTTGAAGGAGACAGGACACAATACTATGTCCTCTATTTTGGGGGTCAAGAAAGGGGCCACGTGATGTTTATGCAGAGATTGTGTCACAGGTCACCAAAGGCCAGACGCTATGTAATATTACATTTGTTTCCAAGATATAATGGCAGGTTTGTGCTTGTAAATCAAGACACTGTTTCACCCCAGCTGTAGCTTGACAGTATGAGTGTACAGTAAACAAGACTTTGATGAAAAGCCGTGAGATCCATGCGCACAACTTGAAGTTGACAGATTAGCAAGACTGTGGAAGTGATGCAGTTGTGCATTACAGATGTAATAGGTCTGTAGTCTTCAATGTAATAATGAAGTACAATACTGTTCAGAAGTTTGTTGAAGTACAATACTGTTCAGAAGTTTGTGTTTAGTTTTTTAAATTCATTTTTAATGACTTTTATTCAGCAAGGATGCATTAAACTGATCTGAAGCGACATTTAATAAATGCTGTTTTTACTTTCTGTTCATCAAAGGATCCTGAAAATGTGTCTTTGATAATAATAATAATAAACTTTGATAATAATAAGCACCAAATCGGCACATTAAAATTATTTCTGAAGGATCATGTGACACTTAAGACTGGAGTAATGGTTGCTGAAAATTCAGCTTTGCCATCACAGGAATAAATTACGTTATATAATATATGGAAATAGAAAACAGTTCTTTTAAATTGTAATAATATTTCACAATATTACTGTTTTACTGTATTTTCAATCAAATAAATTCAGCCTTGGTTTGATTTTTTTAAATGAAAATGAAAAACATTGAAAAAAATCTTGCCCCAAACTTTTGAACAGTGGTGTATTATAAATAAATGTACTGAATTTGAGTGTGTAAACAATTCTAATACTCAAAGCTGTCTTCCTTTCAGATTACCCACTACAAGCAATACCCACCCAATGTCAGTAAGGTGTACTCCTATTTCGAGTGTCGGCGCAAAAAGGGGGCACAGTTTAACGAGGTGGTGTTTTTTGGCCTCCAGTATCTCCTGAAGAAATACCTAGCAGGTAATTCCAACTACTTTCATCATTGCGTAACTCCTGTAATGATCACAAAACTTTTGTGAAGTTTCACTTGGCTCACATGGATGTACTGTTTGTTTTTGAGTTTTTCCATGTGATATCACTCACCTGATTGGGTAATGGAAAAATAGGTAAAGGACAGTCAGTCGTGCAGTCAAAACAAGCTGCAAGAGTTTAAAAATGTACGATTTAAGAAGAAAGAAAGTCATACAGTTTTGAAATTATCACTTGGTTTACTCAAAAATGATATTTGTGAGCCATGCATGTGCTCTCATGTCATTACAAATGTTTTATGATTTTCTTTCTTTTGTGGAACACAAAAGAAGATATTTTGAAGAATGTTTTAGCTGTTTTTGTTCAGCATTGGACGCAACTGACTTTCATTGTGTGGTCAAAAAAAACAGACATTTTTCATAATTTATTCTCGTGTTCCACAAAAGAAAAAAAAAGTCATACAGGTTTGGAATGACATGAGGGTGAGAAAATTCTGTCATCATCCCTTCAAGGTTTAACACATGCAGTAGAAGTCTAATTTTGGCCATTTTGATGCTTTTACCCATTTCATTTTTAATAAAAGTGGCCATGAACATAGGCCAGCCCTGTTAGAGTAAAAAGTAAAAACAAGTAGAATACATTAAGTCCCCAAAAAACATTCTAGTTACAAAAGGCTAATTCCCCTTAAGTTTCCCATTTAAGTATTCCAACCAAGAAAGTGTGTATTTTGTGGTTTGTATTTCAGACTGTAACCATGAACACAATGTGTGAGAGGCAGCATTTGTTTTGTTTTGTTTTGTTTTGTGTCTCCACTGATTTAGATTTTCTTTCCAGCCAAACTATTTGTACTCTCTCTTTACACAATGAATATTTCATTGAATCTTAAGACAGTTATTCTGGTATATCATTCTCCCTAAAGCCATGGCTGTTGTAAACTTTGCAATTTGTAACTACAGAGACGTGCCTTGTGATATCTTACTAAACAAATCTGTGCATTTATTGTCACATGATATGTGCATGTCATTGTATCATTAAATGGCATGCCAGTTTAATGTTTACATATTGGACATTTTCAAAAGAGCATATGCTTTATATACAGATCTTTAAAATGCAACTCAATAAGTAGTCTGTTTTCTTCATGTGGGCTTATCATAATATCTCTGAGCTCATGTATTTATATAAATCTTGCAGGTGCAGTTGTCACGGAGGAAAAGATTCAGGAGGCGAAAGTCTTTTATCAGATGCACTTTAAACAGACAGTGTTCGATGAAGAGGGATGGAGGAAAGTTTTAGAGGTACAAACAGAAGTTCATATCAAAGTTGAAGATTTTTTTCCCAGATATTTCACCATTACATGACTGAAGTCTGCTTACTTTGTTCTGGAGATGAATACAAGGGGAGATAACGACCACCTGCCTACTTCCTTTTTCTTATTGTGTTGTCAGAAATATGATGGCCGTCTTCCAATCCGTATCAAAGCAGTTCCCGAGGGAAAGATCATTCCCAGAGGGAACGTTCTTTTCACGGTGGAGAACACCGATCCAGATTTCTTCTGGCTCACCAATTATATTGAGGTATTACTTGTCTTCTTTCACCTTTATTTCTTTTAAAACAGTTTTTAAAAGATAGCCAATGCAGATAATGCAAAAGTATAATTTCTGCAGATGTCCCAATTAATGTTTCAAAAATTATAAGAACAAAAATTGTTCAAAAAATTATAAGAACACAAATACGTAAATATTTATGAAATAATACATGCACTACTGTTCAGAAGTTTGTGGTTAAATTTTAAAGAATTTAAATAAATAAAAAAATTAATACTTTTATTCAACAAGGATGCAAATTACTTCTTTCAAATAAATGATGTTCCTTTGAATTTTATCCATAAAATAATTAAAAAAAAATGTGTATCATGGTTTCCACAAAAATTTTAAACGGTGCAAATGTTTGGTGATAAGGTGAGATGTTTCTTGAGCAGCAAATCAGCATATTAGAATGATTTCTAAAGGATCATGTGACACTGAAGACTGGAGTAATGATGCTGAAAATTCAGCTTTGCCATCACAGGAATAAATTGCATTTTAAATATTTAAATAAAAAAAGTGAATCATGTTTTACGGTTTCTACTGTATTTTTGATCAATTAAATGCAGCCTTGTTCGGTGTTGGGGAAAGTTACTTTTAAAAGTAATGTATTACAATATTGCGTTACTCCCTAAAAAAGTAACTAATTGTGTTACTTAGTTACTTTTTATGGAAAGTAATGTGTTGCGTTACTTTTGCATAACTTTTTTTCATCTGGGCTGGGCTCTTTTTTTTCTTTTCAGCAATAAAAAAAAGGAAACACGAATGTTATGTTTATCTAAAGTCATTTTTGCTTATTTGTAAAGTTGAATTGGATCATTGAAAGTCAGCAGCAAAGATACTGGTTAATAAAATGAGATTAAATGCATAAAGGATATTTGTGTTATTTAACATATTTAATTATTGCAAGTTTGCGTCATATTCTGAGTTTGCATTTCACAGTTTTTATTCATTTTGAGGAATCCTGAATCTGTTTTTGTGCAAGTGTGATGAGTAATTGCATGTTCACATTTAGTCTAGAACTACAGTAACATCATGTTTACACAACGCCTCTGCACTTACTCCTGATTTCTCCTCATGTGAGGACAGGAGAGCTCTCGGTCAATACATGGGAAAACAAAGTAACTGGCGTTAATTATTTGAAAAAGGCACTCCGATATTTCCAAAGTAATGCGTTAATTTACTATTTACTTGAAAAAAACATAATCTGATTACGTAACTTGCGTTACTTGTAATGCGCTACCCCCAACACTGGCCTTGTTGAGCATGAGATACTTCTTAAAAAAAACATAAAAAAAAAATCTTAAAGACCCTAATCTAAGGACTAAGTCCAAACAGCATTTAATCAACCTTAAAAGACGAGAAGCAAGAAGGGGATGTTACTCAAAGGGTCATTACATACCAAAGCAAGACACTGATTCCCTTCATGAATGGCGCTTTCTGAAGACCTTTTCATCATGTGATCACTACGAATATTCATGTTTGTTTGTTTGTTTGAGACATCACACAAGTTTCAATTAAATACAGAGAAGTTATATCTGATGTAAAAGCTTTTTTTTTTTCCTGTTACAACAATCTTAGCAGTAACACAAAGCCCCCAAGAATGTCTGACTGTCAGCATAGTCCGTAAACCTGATGGTGTGGCACATTACTCCATACTGGATGATTCTGCCGTACTGTTATTCAGGATGACAGCAGGCTTTGATTTCCAGCATGCTCCTAGCCGCTGATCCTGGACCAAATAACTGAGGGAGGTTTGGACAGGCTGGTGGGGTCAGTGAGGACATGAGGTCGTTAGGCACTAACCTGGCCTGCAGCCCTGCAGACTCTCACAACAGCTGTTACTGTTGACATTATGTAGACAAACTTTTATTTTTTTTTTTGCCGTTCTCTTGAAACTTGACGTTTCAGTATTGTACAGTACAGTATTATTGGTTCTTGTATGATAAATTGCTCTTCCTCAGTGATGTCCCATATTTATAGGTCACTTTAGATAAAAACGACTGTAAAGTAAATGTAATGTAGATGTCCTTGAGCAGCGCACTTCATCCCAGGGTCCTCCAGGTGGATTGTCCTTGTAATGAACTGTAAGTTGTTGCTTTGGATAAAAGAGCCTGCTAAATGACTACGACTTGCAGAAGAAATCACATTTACGCCTATGGTTAGGCCAGAATGTGATACTGGTGAATGCACTAGTATGTCAACAACATAGAAATACCTTAAAGGGGTCATATGATGCTACATGCACTTTTACAAATTGTTTGAACTGAAATGTGTGTTAGCAGTGTGTGTACACAACCACCCTAAAATGATAAAAATCCACCCAGTGTTTTTTTTTTTTTATCTGCTCAAATCTTTACCCCTTTCTCAAATCAAACCGATCTCAGATGCCTGTCTGTGTGACATCACACAGACAGGCCCCTCCCACGATAGTTTGATTGACAGTAGCGTTTCAGCACAGACTAGACTGGCGTCTTACCTTAGACCCGCCCTGAGTGAGCTTTCATCAGTCCACCATTTATTTCGACGCCGGAGCATTTGTTGACAAGTGTTACGTCCTCAACATAACATAACAGAGGCGGAGGTAAGCACATGGTTTGTTTTAACAGGGGATATTTATTATTGAGTTAATTTAACATAAAGGAGAAGAATAAATCATAAAGAAACTGCCGATCCCTCGTCTGATTCTCCTCGAGTTGCCAGCAAAAGTCCCGCAACTGCTTTCAGCGTCACAACAGTATTTATGCTTTCTCAGCTCAGCAGGCACACAGGTGTTTGAAATCGGCACCTAATGAACGAAGACGAACAAGAAAACTCTCGGCCACTAGGGGGCAGCCGTATCAGTACAAGCCAATACTTGTGAACAAAAATCACAATTACATGCATATGTAACACAAGAATGACTCCTAAGCGATTGAGGTGTTCTGTTGTTGGATGTAATAATGAACATAGCAGTCATCATTTACTCCCGACATCTGAGCCGCTGAAGACTCAGTGGATTATGCTTGTTTTTGAAGGGAATGCGAACCCCGATCTACATAAATGCGTCTATGTTCGCGCGAATCATTCGTGATCCAGCTTCACCTACAGAAGAAGTGAGTGTAAGGTTTTTTTAATGAACCTTTCCAAATCGCCTTTCCTAATAATGTGCTAATTAGCAATTTTCACGATGAATGCGGCTAAAGTAAACGGTCTCTCTGAGAGCAGCTCGGAAGAGAAGGGGCGGGGTCAGCAGAGCTCATTAACATTTAAAGGAAAATGCTACAAAATTGCGTGCTCTGAAAAGAGCTGTTTTTGACGGGGTAAAAAAGGTGTTTTTTACACTACCATTGAGAAATTTTAACCAAACTATGTTACAGACTTTTCATTAAGACCCTAAAGAATCATATCAACTTGTGGAAAATGGGCATTCTATGACCTCTTTAAAAAGGTGTCCTTTTATTCAAGATATCATGAACAATTTAAGCCAAACCTTATTTGCCTTATTGGCTTTCTGTCAGCTTAATCAGTGTGCACAGTTTATGTATTGATGTGAGAAAATTTATAACAGAAAAGCATGTAGAACCACACAAACAGTTTTTTCTTTGTCTTTGTCAGTTCCTGACGTGCACATCCTTAAAGGGGCCACAGATCAATGTGTTGCAATTAAAATGGTCAGGGTCATAAAAATTGTGAGCGCAATTACAAGCCATCTTTGGTCTTATCTTCTCTGACGTACATGTGATTGTGTGTGCATTCTGTTCCTGCAGACGATGCTGGTCCAAATGTGGTACCCCATCACCGTGGCAACAATCTCCAGGGAGTTCAAAAAGATTCTGGCCAAGCACCTGAAGGCCACGTCAGGGAGCCTGGAGGGACTAGACACCAAACTGCACGATTTTGGCTACAGAGGTGTGTCCTCACAAGAGGTACGATGGGCGTGGATCAGTAATTACACTTCCTGTTCAGGACTGTGTTGTTATTGTTAACTAAAAACTATATACAAATATATAAATGAATAACTTAAAAATGGTTGCCTTGGTAACTAGCTGAAATAAATGTTTATGCTGCAGTACTAAAATTAGTAAATTAATACAACTAATCTAAAATAAAAAATAATTTATGCTATAAAAGATCAGTTAAAATATTAATAAACACTATAATAGTGAATAAATATAAATAACACTGGATCAGCACAGTGAATATTTGCAGTATTGTGTGAGATATTTCAAACATTATCCTAGTACCACGCTGTTACCATGTTTAGTTTTTACCATGGTACCTTGCTAGTAATTCTGGATGTGCAAATCTTTGTTTTAATAAATGACTAGTCTGTTGTGTTGTGTGATTGATACTTACAAAAAACAATCTTTTATATGTTTTGACTATAAGAGGCTGTATAGAAAACTAGAAAAGAACTGATTTTCATGTTTAACTGATTACATAACATTGTTTTGCCCTGAAGGTCCCATTTCTGTAGACATTCACTGCACACTTTATTCATTTTTTAGCCTTGAAATCAAAGCTCGAGCCTAACGTGGTCTTTCCTTCTTCAGTGCTTTTTAAAGAAAGCTCGATCATCTGGGGCAAATTAAATCAGACATTACTTGGTGAAAGCAGAAAATCGATTCATTATGAGACAAGGCCATTCTATTTAATCAAAAAGGAGATCAGACCTGACCTGTTGAAATGCAAGCAATGCTGGCCGCTCTTGATTTCTGTATTTTTCAAAGGTAGGAGCCCTGATTGTTGGCTGTGTTTGAGTGAGGTTGTCGCGCTGATGGGTTTTGGGTTATCGGGTGGTGCTGTTTGAAGAGTTGTGTGAGTAAAGATGACTGTTTGGCTCTTGAATCGGTCCGTCTGCTGTGTAAAGGTCAGCTCTGCCAGGTTTCATCTATATCACACAGTGGCGGGTTCAGGTGTTGGGTGACTAGTGATAAGCAGTGAGTCTGTTACTGATTGGCTGGATGTGTTTAGTGCAGGAGACCTTTGTGTGTGTCTGTGTGTGAAAGTGAGACCACTGGATTCTGATGAGGTGTGACATAACCCCTATGTGGTGCCCTTTTGAGACCAGTGCGCCATGATCTAAAACTGTAGATGGTGACGCAGACTTCATAGATCAACCCAGCAGCCTGACCGATTAGAAAAGGTGCGTTTTCCATGAACATAGAAAAATATGCTTGAAGGTTTAGGTCATTTCACAGGCTGGATTTTTACATTTAAGTCTTATTAATGAGCTAAAAACAATTCTTTATAGAAGGTACCTGACCTGGCTAGACTCACAAACCAAAGTGTTTATGACACCGACTCTTAATATATATTCACTGATATACAGTTGCCTTTTATCTTTGTTATTAAAAATAATCATAGTTTATAAGTTTCTCAGAGATTTGAACTTGCAACCTTTGGAACTCCATAGCACATATAATACCACTGCACTGAAAAGGTTTGATTTGATTACAAATTTTAATTGGATGATTTTTTTATCATTATTATTTTATAATTTAATTAAAAAATTTTAACTAGCAGAGATTTGAACTTGCGACTTTTGTAACCTTATAGCAAATATAATACCACTGTACTGAAAAGGTTTTTATTTTAATTGATTCAAAAGTTTTGTTTATTTTAATGATTTAATTACATTTGTAACTTTAAAAATAAGCAAGATTTTGCGGATTTGAACTTGCAACCTTTGTAATTCCATAACAGATATAATACAACTGTTCTAAAAAGGTTTAATTTGATTTGATTCAGAATTATGATTATTATTTTTTTTTTACAATTTTGAATTTATATATGTGTGACCCTGGACCACAAAACCAGTCTTAAGTTGCACGGATATGTTTGTAGCAATAGCCAAAAATACATTGTATGGGTCAAAATTATCTATTTTTCTTTTATGCCAAAAATCATTAGAATATTAAGTAAAGCTCATGTTCCATGAAGATATTTTGTATATGTCCTACCGTAAATATATCAAAACTTCATTTTTGATTAGTAATATGCATTGCTAAGAACTTCATTTGGACAACTTTAAAGGCGATTTTCTTAATATATATATATATTTTTTTTGCACCCTCAGATTCCAGATTTTTAAATAGTTGTATCTCGGCCAAATATTGTCCAATCTTAATAAACCATACATCAATGGAAAGCTTATTTATTCAGCTTTCAGATGATGTATAAATCTCAATTTCGAAAAATTGACACTTAAGACTGGTTTTGTGGTCCAGGGTCACATATATATTTTTAATTTTATGATTTAATTAATTTTTTTACTAGCAGAGATTTAAAAGAGATTTGAACTTGCAACTTTTGTAACCTCATTGGAAAATAATACCACTGCACTTATATTTTATTTTGTTTTGTTTTGTTTTTTTACACCAGTAACAATCAGTTATGTCCTATAGAATTTTATCTGTTGGTCACATGACTGTCCAATGAAGACCCATCCATCTGGACGTCCTAATCAGGGCCCACATTATGTCAATGTAATATTGCTATTGTGTGTGTGTTTAAGCCTGTTTGATCACTGGCGATTACGTGAAATATTTCACTGTCATTCTCATGCGAGGCTTTGTGGGGAAAGTAAGTGCTAAAATTGTTTGAAGAAAGGAAAAAACTGAATGAATTAGAAGGGAAAGAACATCAGTGTGAGATCTAAGAAAGCCCGAAGCGCTTCTCCCTCAGCAGCTGAAAACAGACCGAACCATGCTGTGTAAAACTATCGAGTCTTCATTAGGGACAGTGGGATATTGATAGTGTATTTTCTAGGTTGCGGCTGACTAGATTAATGATGGCTTCAAGAGGAGATTAATGATGCCAAGCAGAGTTTAATGCCTCTGATACTCAGGGTTCCTGTTCACTCTCCTTCATCACTCTCTTTTGATCAGGGGACAAGCAGTGATAGATTTTAATGCTTTTAAAGGAGTGGTTAACAAGTGAAAGTTCTGTCATCATTCACTCACCCTCAAATTCTTTTAAACCCATATGTCTTTTGTTTTTAGGTAGAAAAAGTGAAGTAATCTATTAAATCTATTAAAAAATTCTACAATAGTATATAAATAATACTAAAATAACACTGGTATTTGTGCTGATCCATCATTGATCGATCATATTGTGCTGCGCTGTGCCCCTCTACTGCATTGACAATTACATGATGAGGTCCCTAGATCCTTGCTACAATCACAGCTGCAGACTAAAGCCTTGTTACGGATCTGATTTCCCTGAGTTCATATCAAGCCCAGATCTCATCAGTTCTTAAAATTAAAAAAAAAAAAAAAGGGGAAAGAAAAACAAAATAGACTCCTCAAATTCTCACATAAATACACACCTTGTAGGAGATTAAGAAATATTGGTGCTCTCCTCAAGGGGCTAAAGAGATTTTGCTAGGAACTAATCGTGTTCACTTTTTAGAGCAACATCCTTCCCTTGACTATCACTAAAGGGCAAATCCCCCCTGATTACTGTGACCCTGCGATGAATGAACTGAGACAGACTCAATAACCTGAGCGTTAAATCAGGGGAATATAGAAAATGTCTTTTTGACACAATTGAACAGTCAAAATCTCTCTTATGATTTGCTTCTTATAAGCCACTGACTATAATTCAGTTACTAAAACAAGATCAACATAATGGGAATTGGCTAATGTTTTAAATGGTGTGAGAGAAATCACAACATTTGATCTTTTGGATTTCACTGGAGACACTGGAGACTGAACATTAAACAGGTTCATTGGCTTATTTCTGCTGTGTTCTTTCTCTCTTTACTGAAATAGTCGGCAGCGCTTGGTGGAGCTGCTCATCTGGTGAATTTCTGCAGCACAGATACAGTGGCAGGTCTGCTTATGGCACAGCGATACTACGGATGTCCTATGGCTGGATTCTCCATTCCTGCTGCAGAACACAGGTAATGCACACTTATTTCGTCAAGGCATGATCAAATTTCATCCTGCCTAAAACCTGCTCAGCTGAAAGTTTGTTAATTGTTATATCGAAATATAAAAAAAAAAAACACTAATAAAAATGACAAGCACAAAAAATACTAAAACCTAAACTAAAATTAAAAAGAAAACTGAAAAAAATAAAAGCTAACTCAAAATATTAATAAATACTATAATAGAATGTATGTACTAAATAATAATAAAATAAAGAAGACTGTCTGAAAGTTTAGATTATAAAATTAATTAATTAAAAAATTCTGTTTAAAACCATTAAATATCATTACCCATATACCCTTACAACTTACCCTTTTATCACTCCAAATCCATATGACTTTTTTTCTTCCCTGAAACAGGAAATATTTTGAAGACTATAATTGTTGCTTTTTTCCATGCAATTACAATGAATGGGGACTGGAACTTTCAAAACTTCAAAGAATAACACAGAAACTCTATACAAGAGTTTTATGTGATTATGTGCTGTATTTCGAGTCTGAAACCTCATGATGATTATAGAGTTTGTGTAATTAACAGATAGAAATTTAACTCATTATTCCCATTCCATGAGCTGATGTTCATTGTGACCAGATTAGGTGAGTTGAAATGGAGAAATGAACAAATCTCCTGAACTCTCATGAACCTGCCAAGGGGCGTTAGAGCAGACATCAGGATTTTGAGTCATTAACGGCTTAACTTTTGGTCTGTTCATCACACACAACTATTATATGGCTTCAAAAGACTTGGAATATAGTGAACAATTTGTATGGACCACTTTTTTTGTGTTCTTTAGTAGCTTGAAAGCTTCATCATATTCATCGTGATTGCTTGGAAATTAGTACAGATTTTCCCTTTAAGACGGACTGGGCAGCGAGTCAGTTAAGACAGCTGTCTTCAGTTTCAAACAGCCTATGTCTTGGAAATTCAGCACTGACGTTAAACACCTGCGTGTTAATTTGCATTTGTTCCATTGATTCTAATTTGTTCTATTAGTAGCTACACATTTATGCATCTCGCAGCTGTAGCGCCTTTTGTCTGTGTGGTTGAGTGCATTTCCCAGTATAGCTCTCACTCTTTATTTCAAATCACACGACTGCTTCTGTGACATCTTTCCAAGTTCAAATGTAAGTTTTTCAACCGTTTCGTGAATCACTCCGTGATTGTTTTTATAGCTCTACGGCTAAGGATCGTTAGACACGAATGACTCATTTGCTGCAAATGTTTCTTTCTAAGTCTTCTTTAGCAAAATTAAACCTGTTTATTTTAGTCTTAGCCTTATGCACCTTCAAAATAAATAAAGCAGGAGTGGGTGGCACTTCACTAATTGTAGATCATTTGAAGAAGGTTTGTCACACTTTGTTTTTCATGTCTCTGTAGCACTATCATCTCCTGGGGCAAGAGCCGAGAGAAAGATGCGTTTGAGTGTCTGCTGGACCAGTTTCCCTCTGGGCCTGTAGCTGTGGTTAGCGACAGTTATGACATTTTTAAGGCTTGTAAGCACATCTGGGGGGACAAGCTGAAGGAGAGAGTGATGGAGAGGAGTGAGGATTCTGCCCTTATTATTCGTCCAGACTCTGGGGACCCCGCTCAGACGCTCTTAGAGGTGTGTATCATGTACCAATTGTGTTCTAAGTGGAGTAGTGTTCACTACAGACCTTAAGGCAGCTGTTTCAGTGATTGAACTTTATTTTAGTTTAATAAAGGCTCAAACAAATGGGTTTGCTTAAAGCTGTCTCCAGCACTGTGCTACATTGTGACTTACAGGGCTTGTAGGATTTGCAGATTGCATCCGTTGCTTTGATGCCTGTATGAAAGCAATGCCCTAGAACAGGGTTCTCCAAACTCAGTCCTGGAGGGCCGGTGTCCTGCTGAGTTTAGCTCCAACTTGCCTCAAAACACCTACCTTGAAGTTTCTAGTATGCCTAGTAAGATCTTAATTAGCTGGTTCAGGTGTGTTTAATTAGGGTTGGAGCTATACTCTGAAGGACACTGGCCCTCCAGGACCGAGTTTATAGACCCCTTCCCTAGAATATCGATTTTATTTTTATATAATGTGGTATAGCATGTTTTTCAGATTAGTTTGTTGCTTGTACGTATTTGATGAATTAAATAGTGGAGTTGATTAGCTGGCTTTATCACACTTTTTGCCTTTAATTTTTATTTTCTTCCCCACTTAATTTGTCTCTTCTGTCTCACTTTTAGGTGATAAAGATTTTGGAGGAGTGTTTTGGATGTTCTCTGAACTCAGTTGGTTACAAGGTGCTCCCATCATACCTGCGCATTATCCAGGGAGATGGAATTGATCTGAACTCGATTAATGAGGTAAACTAACCTCAGATCAAGAGAGAAAACACACACTACAATTCAAAAGTTTGGGGTCAGTAAGATTTTTTAAATAATTTATTCAGCAGGGATGCACTAAATTGATCGAAAGTGACAGTAAAGTTTACTGTTCTTTTAAGATTTCTATTCATCAAAGTATTCTGAACAAAATTAAGCAGGTTTCACAAAAATATTAAGCAAAACAACTGTTTTTAACATTGATAATTATAAGATATGTCTTGAGCAGCAAAAAGCATACTAAAATGATTTCTGAAGGATCATGTGACACTGAAGACTGGAGTAATGGCTGCTGAAAATTCAGCTTTGCCATCACAGGAATAAATTGTTAAAATATATTACAATAGAAAGCAGTTATTGCTAATAATTGTATTATTATTATTATTAATATTTATACTTTTATTATATCTGTTTTGAACTATTTTAAGGCATTTTTTATTACATAAATGCAACCTTGGTGAGTATAAGAGACTTCTTTCAAAAATATTTGTAAAAATCTTACCAACCCCAAACTTTTGAATGGTAGTGTACAGTGTGTAAATATTGCAGTAAATACTGCAATATTCAATATTATAATCAAATTTGTGACATTGATCATGTGAACTCCTTCATACAGAGAGTCAAATGTTCTTAATTTCATTGAAGCACAAGATGCTCTTTAGGTCAAATCCTCTATAAATCTATTTAGGATTTACAAAAAAGCTAACTGAGCACTGCTGCCAATAAAGCAAAACAACAAAACAAATAATACATTCAGAAATCCATGTCAATTTGTCAATTAACACACACATTATGCAATTTTTTTCACAAATTAAATGCAAATCAAGTTGTTATGAGTAATGAATGTATTAAATTACAGAAATGCAAATTAGAAGCATTTTCACTTTGGTTTCAGACTTTTGGACCTCACTGTAGGTGCACTCATACAACTAGTACAGGGACAACGTGATACTGGCTCTGAATGTTTATCAACTATTTATTATGACTGCTTGATTCTAAACATTATTATTGATTACACAGTGGTAAATCAGTGATCGTACTCTGGTCAGTATTACAATATTTTTTTGTTTTTTTGGCTAGCGCAGATTCTGGTGAAACTGAGCGATGAAGGTTGGAGTGCAGAAAATATGTTTTTCGGTTGCGGAAGTGCACTCCTGCAGAAAATCAACAGAGACACGCTTAACTGTGCATTTAAGTGCAGCTATGTGGAGACCAATGGCAAAGGCGTGAGTTGTTTAAACAAGTTCAAAAAGTGCATTTGAGCTGTATTGCTATTTGTTTCTTTTATTATCATGTCATTTGTGTTTGCATAGATGGACGTCTATAAGCAGCCAGTGACGGACCCATCTAAAGGATCCAAGCGTGGTCGTCTCTCTCTGAGGAGAAACTCGGATGGCTTCATTGAGACGGTGGAAAGAGGAGCAGGCAAACCAGAGGAGGTTAGATCAGCTGTATACCTGCTCTTAACCCATTATTTCATAGATTTTTCCCAAAGATTATTCATGCTACCACTTTTTTTGCATTTATTAACCCCCCCTCCCACAATAAACTTTGGTGAACGGTAGTTACATATAAATGTATAATAACTGCATTTAATTCAATGTCAATTCTAGGATGAATATATATGGTCAAAAATACAGTAAAACAGGAATATTGTGAAATTTTATTACAATTTAAAAAAACTTTCTTCTTAAACTTTTTTTTTTTAGTTTAGTTGAGAAGTTTGTTGAAAAGTATGGATTTCCCCCCTCAACATTTCTTATTTGTATATTCATAAATGCATTTAAAACATTAATCTCATAACATTATTTATTGCAGTTGTAATTATTGTTATTTGCAGTGTAAATTATTTAATCCGACTGGTAGCAGCCCTATAGTGTATATTGAATTTATTGATAAATTGTATGCTGAAAATTCAGCTTTGCCATCACAGGAATAAATTGTTAAAATATATTACAATAGAAAGCAGTTATTGCTAATAATTGTATTATTATTATTATTAATATTTATACTTTTATTATATCTGTTTTTAACTATTTTAAGGCATTTTTTATTACATAAATGCAACCTTGGTGAGTATAAGAGACTTCTTTCAAAAATATTTGTAAAAATCTTACCAACCCCAAACTTTTGAATGGTAGTGTACAGTGTGTAAATATTGCAGTAAATACTGCAATATTCAATATTTGTTTCAGTGTGATTTACAGTGTGGTCCAAAAGTCTGAAATTTAAAAAACAGAGGTAATTTAAAACTGTAAGTAACAAATAAAATAAATATTTAAAAGATTCTGCACTATTTAAACGTCCATAATCAAATTTGTGACATTGATCATGTGAACTCCTTCATACAGAGAGTCAAATGTTCTTAATTTCATTGAAGCACAAGATGCTCTTTAGGTCAAATCCTCTATAAATCTATTTAGGATTTACAAAAAAGCTAACTGAGCACTGCTGCCAATAAAGCAAAACAACAAAACAAATAATACATTCAGAAATCCATGTCAATTTGTCAATTAACACACACATTATGCAATTTTTTTCACAAATTAAATGCAAATCAAGTTGTTATGAGTAATGAATGTATTAAATTACAGAAATGCAAATTAGAAGCATTTTCACTTTGGTTTCAGACTTTTGGACCTCACTGTAGGTGCACTCATACAACTAGTACAGGGACAACGTGATACTGGCTCTGAATGTTTATCAACTATTTATTATGACTGCTTGATTCTAAACATTATTATTGATTACACAGTGGTAAATCAGTGATCGTACTCTGGTCAGTATTACAATATTTTTTTGTTTTTTTGGCTAGCGCAGATTCTGGTGAAACTGAGCGATGAAGGTTGGAGTGCAGAAAATATGTTTTTCGGTTGCGGAAGTGCACTCCTGCAGAAAATCAACAGAGACACGCTTAACTGTGCATTTAAGTGCAGCTATGTGGAGACCAATGGCAAAGGCGTGAGTTGTTTAAACAAGTTCAAAAAGTGCATTTGAGCTGTATTGCTATTTGTTTCTTTTATTATCATGTCATTTGTGTTTGCATAGATGGACGTCTATAAGCAGCCAGTGACGGACCCATCTAAAGGATCCAAGCGTGGTCGTCTCTCTCTGAGGAGAAACTCGGATGGCTTCATTGAGACGGTGGAAAGAGGAGCAGGCAAACCAGAGGAGGTTAGATCAGCTGTATACCTGCTCTTAACCCATTATTTCATAGATTTTTCCCAAAGATTATTCATGCTACCACTTTTTTTGCATTTATTAACCCCCCCTCCCACAATAAACTTTGGTGAACGGTAGTTACATATAAATGTATAATAACTGCATTTAATTCAATGTCAATTCTAGGATGAATATATATGGTCAAAAATACAGTAAAACAGGAATATTGTGAAATTTTATTACAATTTAAAAAAACTTTCTTCTTAAACTTTTTTTTTTTAGTTTAGTTGAGAAGTTTGTTGAAAAGTATGGATTTCCCCCCTCAACATTTCTTATTTGTATATTCATAAATGCATTTAAAACATTAATCTCATAACATTATTTATTGCAGTTGTAATTATTGTTATTTGCAGTGTAAATTATTTAATCCGACTGGTAGCAGCCCTATAGTGTATATTGAATTTATTGATAAATTGTAATAATTTGACATGTAAGATGATGCAAACATCTAAAAAGGTTAAAAATAGGCCTTTGTAAAGGTAAATATGCAGATTTAAGTATGTAAAAGTTGATAGAACACTGATGAAAATATTGCTTCAGAATAAATTGTTTACTCCACCAAAAATCTCAGTGAGGCAGTTATTTTGCGGGGATATTTTGTATGGAATATTGTCTGCTGACATGAAAAGTTCACTGTATATCATAGTAATAAATACCATTTATTACAGCATTGATATTTTGCTTTCTTTTTAATTTATACACATTAAATATTACATATATGTATGTAATAAAATGTGTATTTCCATTGCAGGTTTAGGTCTTAAATTTCATATAAGGTGGTATTAAAAAGGTCTTTAAAAGTCTTAAAAAAACTTGTTCAAGTCTGCAGAAACCCTGTATTATCAATGATGAAAACAGTTGTGCTGCTTAATATTTTTGATGACACCGTGAACATTTTATTTTAGGATTCACTGATAAATACGAAGTTCAAAAGAACAGCATTTGTTTAAAACATATGTCTTTTATAACCATATAAATGTATTCATTGTCAGTTTTGATCAATTTAACGCACCCTTGCTGATTAAAAGTATTCATTTCTTTTTAAAAAATCTTACTGACCAGCAATTTTTGATCAGTTGTTTATATGTAAAAATATAAACAGTGCTTGTCCTAGTTGGTGATTCTCATTAATATGATCTTCTTTTGTAGGACATGTTGGTGACTGTGTTTGAAAACGGGACCATCCTGCAGGAGTACACTCTGGATGAGATCCGTAAAGCTGCTCAGCTTTGGGAAGAAGACGTGAGCCCTTCCCAGCACAATGAAGAGGACAGTAATACTCTGGAGATCCACCAGAAACGCATAATGAACGGCGTGCATTAATATACACACTGTTCTCATCACTGCCCCCTACAGACCAACCACAGTCCTATTCCACAACACTTGGATGTTCATCAATATAGCAGAACACAGTGTTGCCAATACACTATACAAATACATATCACATCTGACCTTTCGACTTTTGAGGCAATCCTTAAATTTTGGATTTGGTTGCCTCAGTTTTTTTTTTATTAGTTCCTCCTTCATTTTACCACACTTTGAGATGCCAAATATCTTTGTTGGTGCCTCAGCAGTGTTTGCATTCGATTGATTGTAATGTTGTTAAAGCATCACCTGGCAGTACATTGATAAATGAAGGAAACTTCATTTGAGGTGATCTAATGATCGTATCTGGGATTCTGAACCAGCAGTTCTGCACAGGTTTCGTACAATGAAACTCTCAGAAAATTCAAAAATTTGATTTAGAAATCCACTTTTGGAGGGTTCTAGATGTTCTTTTAACATTTAAAAAAAAAAAAAGATACCTTTATTGCCAAGATGGCAATTATGCATTTTTTTTTTTTTTTACAACAAAAGAAATCTGTTTTAAGCTATTCCCATGTTGTGTTCAACAGAGATGCAGACTTGAAGATCATCCACCCGCTTTGTCTTCTCACTGTTACATAGCTCACTTAAATTTGCTTCCTCGACTTTCAGAATAATCCTTTCGTTGGTAAAGCTGGACAGATGTCTTCACTGGAGATAAATGGTTTTCTTAGAACAGCAAATTGATCCTGATGTTATAAACACTCTTAATGGAGTAAATGCTGCATAGAAAAGAATCGAAAGTTTTCCTGATAATAGTTATAGCGTGATTTTATGTCGAGTTGGTTTTAGACTTCCATCTGAGATGCACAGAGTACATCATACAAGCACTTTCCAGTATTCTGTCTCCATACAACTGTTGATGGTGCCTTAAAAACCTCTCAGACCTCAGTGCCGGTCACTCTCTCTTGCTTTGTGTTTTCCTCCTCTCATTTTTTACACTTAATATTGTCCATCACGCTCAATTCCTCTCTTTTATCCTTCCCTTTGCTCTCATTCTGTGACTCAAATATGAATGATGTTCAGTGATTGATTTTGTATTTTTTTGCTGTCAAGCTTCTGTCAATGATAGATGTGCAGTGGGTTTAATTACAATGTACGTTGATTATTGTCATCATCTTTGTGTTGGATCACGGAAATGACTCATTTCTGGGTTGTTGCAAACATCTGAAATGAAGCAGTTTCACCCTACCTCTTTTTTTTAAACTAATAAAACTGTATATTAATATGAAGTGATGATAATTACACTTAAATAGCATTTATTCTGTTGTGTAAATACTCTTTAATGGTAGTTTCAATGATAAAAATATGTCTTGAAATCTTAGCGTTCCTGTTGCAGTTTTTGATTTTACAAAAGTGATATTTTGGATTACAAAAAGACAAGCAAACAGAAAAGAAGATGTAATAAATATAGATTGAACTTCTTCGTCTTAATATTTAACACGTCTCATCCTTTCTTTTAAGGGTGTGTTTTGGCAACTTTGAAAGATTTTTTTTTTTTTTGTACATGGGGGGGAAAAAAAAAGGAAACCGAATATGTACCAAAAGTAGTGATGGCCGTGATGGTGCCAGTATGTCTGGATTCTGTCCCAGTTTTTAATTGGATAAAAACAGTGTATCCTTTTGGACAGCCCTCTTTTTTCATAACTGTCATAGCAGAAAAGGAATGGAATGCCAAAGAAAGGAATGTGACTTTCAGAATGAAAACAGTTATGTGTTATTTTGCGCTGCATGTTGTTTTGAGTTGTGCATAACAAAATAGAAAAGTCTGTATTTCCAAATTCCAGTGAAACTTGACAATGGTTTATATCCTCAAGTTTTTATTCCCTATAAGATGGTTTGCCTTGTCATGTTTTAATGTTGCACAAATATATTGCGTTCATATGAAATTTACTTTTCAAACACATCCTAGTTGGCATCCCAAATCTCCTACTGTCATTATGTTTCACTCTCAGAAAAAAGCTACACAGCTGTCACTGGGGCGGAAACCTAAGGAACAAGAGTTAAAAGGTACATCGTTGTACCTTGTTTACCCCTAAATAGTACATATTAGTACCTTAAAGCTATTTTATTACCTAAAGTGTTTTAAAAGGGTACCGCCCCAGTAACAGTTTTGTATTTTTTTTTTCGGAGAGTGTTGATGTGTTTTTGTTTTGTCTGTTGAGCAGTGTTAGAGTCCTGGTTTTACCGCAGCAGAGTTATTGTTTTCAGTCGACCGTGTGCAGCATATTTGTATAATGCAATTTTGTTCACTAACCAAAATAGTCACACTCTTTTTATTTATACAAAGGTTTAGTCAATACACTTATGCGAGTATGAGACATTTTAAATATTATTTCAAATAATAACCATTCTAAATTTTTACATTGCCGTTCAAAGGTTTTGTGTATTTTTATGCTCGCCAGACTGCATTTAATCAAAAAACCAGCAAAAACAATAATATTGTGAAATATTATTACAATTTTAAATACTTTTTTCCTATTCAAATAGATATTACTTTTTTTTTTATTCCTGTTATGTCAAACCTGACTTTTCAGCATCATTACTCCAGTCTTCAGTGTCACATGATCCTTCAGAATCATCAGAAACATTTATTGTTATCAATGTTGAAAACAGTTGTGCTGCTTAATATTTTTATGGAAACCATGATACATTTTTAGAGGATTCTTTGATGAATAGAAACTTCAAAAGAACAGCGTTTATTTGAAATAGAAATCTTTTGTATCATTATAAATGTCTTTACTTTAAGTTTTCATCCATTTAATCCATCGTTTTTCCATCTGATCCAAAACATTTTCATTAAAAAAAGCAATTCTTTATGAAAGCTGATGGTTTTTTCATAGACATAGATACTGTAATGAAAGGGAGCCCTCTATCGATCATTTTGAAAAGTGCACTTCTAATTTCCCCCGACACCAGAAGGACCAATTTATTACCAGATAAGTAAATCTAAAGTTACAATCACCTCATCACAATAAAATCAGATAGCCTACTTACTCATTTTCCTAGAACGTCAAGAGACTATATGTATTCATTCTTCCCATTATATTCTTCCCCAAAATGTACGACAATAAAGTGTAGTCTATGATAATTCTTGGTATTTTTCATTCCTAGAAGCTCTTTGTAATTTGTTATTCGAATGATGGCTTTTTAAAATCGTGAACGTACCAATCACAATCAGCATATCTCATCCGGCACATTGCATTTAGAGTCATAATTGATAATTAATCCAGTTATGTGTGCAATCTATTCAGTGAATCCAGAAAATGAGAGCTATGCTTACACAATTCAATACGGCTGCTGATGTTTGCTTGCGCAGGTAATAAAACGAGGCTTGTTTTGTCCATTCATGCCAGTCAGGCATATTTTAAATCAGCATGTCTCGGTCGTCGCAGATCAGAGAGCAAAACAAGCATCTTCAGAGTAAGTATCTGTTAATTGGCTAACACTGTCACTACTGATAGGCCGCTCGGCGCTCTTTGGATTAGTTGCTAAGCAACCTATTTGCTAAGCGTGTTGTCATGGATTCAGATGTTCCAGACGGCCTCGGAAATGGTCTGCTGACCACTGATAACAAGGTGAGGGCGGAGGTCACGCTCCAGCTCAGGATGCGCGAGGACGGCTGTGTCGCACCTGTCTGACATTTGCGATTGTTTAAATGTCGCCGGCCGGCGAGCGCGTGCGCAGCGTCTCTTGTGATGCTGCATCATTGTAGACAGCACGCATTGTGTAGCCATGCACATGAACAACAGTCAGTTGCATTCGCTCATTTTTACCACGTTAACAAAGAAGAGCGAATCGTAAGCGGTGCGCCGCTACATTAATTGTGTCTGTGCGTCTGCTCATTATTTGGTTTCTCTCATTTGTTCTCATTTCATCCCCGGAATGCAAATTTTAATCCTGATTATTTCCGCCAGATTAGTGGTGCAGAATAAGAGGAGGGATAATGCATTTACACGGCACAATTCCAGAATCTCACATTTTGTCTTTTATATTTAAGCGTATTTCATTTCCTTTGTGTTTTGGTATGTGGTTATTGGTTTAGCAGCCTGGTGTGAAAATGGATCTGAAACCAAATTGAACGTTGCACCATCTCCATTTATGTATAGATGGTTGTCAAAAAAATCTGAAATTCAAAATAGGAAGTGCTCATTCAGAAACAGCCAGAGGGTTCAACTCTGCAGCACCAAAGGTTCATCTTCAGCCCTATAAAATGGTTCCTTCTCAGCTCCAAAAAAAATAAAAAATAATTCACAGTTAACCTATTCAGTTGACTAAAGGGAGTTTAGTTTTTAGATTAATAACTGTTTAGTTTTTAGTTGATTAATTTATGTAATTCCAAACTGGAACACAAAATACATTTAGAA
>NW_015505181.1:3601565-3648487 GCF_001515645.1 Sinocyclocheilus grahami
CCCCCCCCCCCCCCCCTTACTTTTTAATATTTTATTTTTAAAAAATGGAATAAAACCATAAATATTTAAAAGCTATATATAAAACTATTAATTTAACTAAAAACTTAATATAAAAAAAAAACATTAAAATTAGAAATGTTGTCTTGGCAGCTAACTAAAATAAGTTGAAGTACTAAAATGACTGAAACTGACATAAAAAAAAAAGATTGCACATTACAAAATTGCACATTACAAAATTGCTAAAACTAAAATTTAAATAAAAACTGAAAATCTATAAAATAATAGCTCATTCAAAATATGAATAATATGAATTATCCTAAAATAACGCTGATGACAAATGTTTACATTTTGGGTAAACTATCCTGTTCTTTAACTTATAGATAAATCTTTTAAAATTTGACAAGCATATTTATGTTGCTATATGGTTATATGTTTTGCATTCACATTTTAGCATGATGGTGACCCATCATTTAACCAGCATGGAAAGAATTAAACTATATTATCCTCACTCTACATGGATTTTTCTGTGAGAGTTGCATGCTTATTCAATGTGGTAACTGTTGGCACAACTGGAAGAAGAGATCCAGCCATGTCGTAATTGTTCTGAGAGCTGCGCTGTGCCTCTCAGACTCTCCGTGCAGGTTAAGTGACTGTCTTGGCCGCTGCCATAATTCCTTGGTGAGCGAGCAGTGGTGTGAAACAGAATGATGTTGATTGTTCCCCAGGTCGCTCCATCATGCGTGTGCATTCCCTAGGCTTATGTCTGTGCTATTGTGCCACACTTTACTCCAGATGCCAGTCATGTCACATCTAGCCTCTTCCCAGGCAGAGAAATTAGGAGTGGCACCATGCCACCACACATTCAAATAGTACTGCTGAACCTGAGGCAGTATGGCAGCAAAGCAAAAGGGTGTTACATAACATAATTTACCTATTATATAGTACACTACAAGTGCTTGAAATGATTGTGTGTGTATGCGTTCTTGCTATTCATTAAATTACAATTGTATACACTTTATCCAAAGCAGCCTACAGTGCTTTTAAGGTATGGATACATTTGTACGCTCCATGTCAAGTACCAGAACACAGCAACCTTAAAATTAGCATTGATAAAGAACATTACAGGAATAAAAATCCATCTAAAGCACAATTAGAGACAAGAAATGTACCTCAATTAGAGTGGTTCCCTTTCGAACGGTCTCTCCCATTGCATTGACACGCTTATGGGGAAACCCCTGTTTATTCTGATACTGAAGCCTGATTTGTTTATGTTCATGAAGCTGCACAAACAATGACGCTTCAACGCACCAAAAAGTGAAAAGCTGACCTCTATATAATTCGGCTTTAAGCGCCATTTCATCATAATTTTTCTCCTTCAGTGAGAAAGATCACATCCTTGCTGACTCTGCAAGCAAGAAGCCAAAGAAGGAAGAAGCTCAGCTCAGCCTGCTGCTCGCTGCTGTAGAAGGATCCCCCTGCAGCGGAAGAAGCCAGAAGCCTTCCCCTGAAGACATCTGGCACATCTAAGAGCAAATTTCTGAGCAAGTTTCCAACGACGTTGCTGCAAATGTTGCGCCGCGAGTGTGGCTCGTGCAGGGAGCCCCTGCACAATGCAGATGGGCACAGTGAGTGAGTTGCCTGTCTGGCTGCGCTCACTGAGACATCATGCTCTCACCTTTCTCCACTCTCACGGATCGCCTTCTTTAATGAAGGCAGCCCTCCCTGCTCTGCTCTCCCGTTTCCTCTCTCCCCTAGGAGAAAGAAACCGCAAAGCAGTTGGGCTTTAACACCAGGCTCGAGTGAACTCACGCTGACACAGTTCCCGCATGCTTCACTCTCCCCCCAATGCCTCGATTCGCTTGTGTGCTTCACAGGTGAGGATCAGTGCCTCTCGTCGTCTGTGAGCGACTTGATTTCCTTCTGCGCATCTGAGGAGGAAGCCGTCATTGATAACGCCATGTCATTAATAGCTTTGGATGTTCCGGCAAAGAGACCAAAACCCAGCCTCTGACCCTCAGAAGCCGTCCAGATCCGAATGCAGAGAGGAAGAGGAGAGGGTCAGTTTTCGCTGAGGCCGGAACTCCCTCCAAGAAAGCTTGCGCTCTCTCTCCATCCCTCCACTTAACACTGAGAGATGGAAGCTCCATTCAAGCTGTGCCCGTCCTTCTCATTCAGTGGGCGCCCAAGCAAACTACTACTTTGATAGCGGACCCAAATACTCAAAAGAGTATTTCTCCTCTCCTCATTAATACGAATGTCAGTTCAAGATGCTAACTTTGAAACAGATCCTCACGCAAGTATGTCTCGAGGACTGGTTTCTGTCAGTGGATCTGAAAGACGTTTACTTTCACATTACAGCAGACATGCTGTCCTGGGACAATGTAGCTCCAGGAGAATGGAGACTACATCCCCAAACGGTTCAAATTATGTGGTCTGTCTTTGGGAAGGCAGAGGTGGACCTCTTCGCCTCAGAAGACAACTTTCACTGCCCAAACTACTTTTCGAGACAGCAAAATTCCCTGGCCCAAGATTGGCCCAGCGCTCGCCTGTACACCTTCCCCCGGTTTCCTACAGGTCATCAGACGGGTCAGGGAAGTCAGTTGTTCAGTCCTCCTGGTGGCCCCACTCTGGAGGAATCAGATGTGGTTCCCCGAGTTAATTCAGCTGCTATCGGCAGCCCGGCCTCCTTTTGGCTTTAGAGAGTGGGTTACCTGCAAGCACTGTCAGTGCTTCCTGTCTTGGAAGCACTGCCTAACGACTGTAGAGTTGTCCTCGAACCAAGACACGGCGTTTAGAGCACAAGTCATCACCCTTCTAGCGCTCCCCAATCCAGATGGTGATGGTGAGTCCCAATCTACTCTGCCCAGTTCGGGCTCTTAAAGTGTATGACGAGCACTCTGGCCTGTTTAGACACTCAGAGCAGCGCCTTTGTATGCTTCAGAGGCCGCTCTAAAGGGCTGCATGTTACGAAGCAGAGACTATTAACTATGCATCCACTATCGCTGGATAGTGGATGCAATAGCCTTGGCTTATGCCTCAGCGGGCTTGCAGTTCCCTATAGGTGTGAGGGCCCACTCCACCAGAGCAATGGCCTCTTCCTGGGCTTGGTCCAGCAGGATTTCTATTGGTGATATGGGTTATGTTATGTAGTCCTCAGCCTAAACAGCTTGGGTCTCATTATTGGCTCATGTTTACAGGAGCCCTCAGTACGAGTGCTCCAGGGCTGGGCTCGCAGAGCGGCTTGGTTCTGTACTTGCTTATAGCACGGCGCTATTGGACGCATTCCCCATAAGTGTGTCAATGCAAAGGGAGAGACCATTCAAAAGGGAACGCTCCGGTTACTAACAGAACCTCGGTTCCCTGAGATAAGGGAACGAGCGTTGCATAGGCTGCCGTGCTATAAGGCTGCACGCTAATCGATGACTGTCGCTTCAGTCAAAAGATTCTGACAAAATTGCACTCCATTTTTATGGAGGTCAGCTCCTCCCCTTTTGGCGGGTTGAAGCGCCATTGGTTGGTGCAGCTACACGACGTGAACAAATCAGGCTTCAGTATTAGAGTAAACAGGAGTTTCCCCATAAGTGTGTCAATGCAACACTCGTTCCCTTATCTCAGGGAACCAAGGTTATGTTAGTAACTGGAGCGTTTGGTTGCCGTATTTGTTTCCCAGCCACCTAGTGTTAGCAAGTCTTAATTACTGAAAACATGCCTAAACAGACCTTAGTCATGTTAGACACCATATTGAATTTAACACAGTTAAAAACAGGGGTGTGAAGGATAGATTTACAGTCTTTACAATGGCACATCCTGTATCACGTCTGTCCTGTCCTGGATCACATAATTTTTGCTAATTCACAACTTTTTTATGGAGTTGTTGTATACTGTTATATTCAGAAAGACATTTCTTCAACTAATCAATCAATAGCTTATGTTGTTAAAGAACAGGAAAATCCATTGAACTGTACTTCAATCCCTCACGGCCTCATTCCTGTGATAAATTAAATATGATGTTACCCTGACTAAGGTCTATTATATCATCTACAAAACTGCATAAAGAGACAATCAGAGATAAAGACATCAGAATGTTTATAAAGTTGTGCTGCACGTAAATGATTCAAAGCTTAATCATCATGCTGCATTGTTCTAAACAAATTTGAGATTGTGTGATTGTCGTTCACTTTTACATTCTCTTTTTGGATGTGGAGTAGCCTAGGTGTTCATGAAGAAGATGAAAGTGTGATAACCCGCTGCTGACATGATATTTCATTCTGTATAAAGGAGGATTTATTGTCCTCTTGAGTGAAGATCATGCTGTCTCATTCTGCTATTCACACACAAGGGCATTACTGAAATTCATGGGAACTGGCACTCAAATTTATGATTTTTACTGAGCCCAGTGAGTAGCTTACAGATCATAAGTTAGAAAGAGCCAGGAGGAAACTGGTCAGAGAGGCAACCAAGAGACCTACAGCAACTCTGAAGCAGTTGCAGAAATGAATGACAAAGAGTGGTCATTGTGTGCATGTGACAACAATATCACAAATTCTCCACAAATGGGCTTGTATGGGAGGTTTGCAAGAAAAAAGCCACTCCTCAAGAAAGGCCACATGCAGTCACGACTGAGATTTGCCAAAACACACCTTGAAGATTCTGAGGCAGATGAGACTAAAATTAAATTATTTGGCCTCAACACCAAAGGATATGTCTGGCGGAAATCCAATACCGCTCACCATCTAAATAACAGCATTCCTAGAGTAAAACATGGAGGTGGTAATATCCTGTTATGGGGGTGTTTCTCTGCAGCAGGGTCAGGTACACTTGTCAGGATAGAAGGAAAAATGGATGGGGCAAAATACCATCAAATTTTTGAGGAAAATCTGCTGCCCTCTGCCAGAAAGTTGTCAATGGGAAGAAGGTTTACCTTCCAACATGACAATGACCCAAAGCACACAGCAATACTGACCACACAGTGGTTGAAGGAGAAAAAGGTGAATGTCCTTGACTTGGCCTAGTCTGAGCCCAGACTTAAACCCCACTGAAAATCTGTGGAAAGACTTAAAGACTGCACTCCACGAACGGTCACCATCAAATTTAATGTGCAAAGGTAGTATAGAGACATCCCAACAGACTAAAGGCTGTAATTAAAGCAAAAGGCGGTTCAACAAAATTCTGACAAAAGGGGGTGATCCTTTTTCCAACTCGGTGATTCTGTTTTTTTTTCTGACATGTTGGTGTTATATCTTTCACTTGGATGAGTAAATACAACTGGATAAAATATATCCTTGCTGAATAAATGTATACATTTATTTTTTAAATAATCTTACTACAGTAGTGTGATAGCCTGTGCAAATATGTAACGGCTATTATTGTTAACCACAACTAAAACTAAAACCATTAAAACAAAAAAACATTTATTTTCAATACTTTAAATAAAATGAACTGAAATAAAATAAAATATTTATTTTTGCTAGTTGCCAAGGCATTTCTCTTTTTCGTTTAAGTATTAAAATAACTCAGATTAATTAAAATGTAAAAAATTATGTAGATATACATAAAGACAAAAACACAACAAAATCACTGAAAGTTTAACTAAAATTAAAATGAAAACAAAATAACATCTAATTAAAAATATTAACAAAAACTATAATATATAAATAAAACAACACAGCTAATGACTTGCATATACATATAACATACTTCCATAGAGAATGTTCAGAGTGACTGGCGCACTGAGTGTGACATGCTCTCAGAAAAAAAAAAAAAAGCACAAATCGTCCTGATGAGCGTGGCACCTGTCTGTGTCATGCACCTGTAAGGAATATTGTTAGTCCTACTTCAGTATCACCAAAACATATGCATGCAAACAACATTACTACAGTTCTGTGACATTTTACGTTGATCCCGAGAGTCCTTCTTTTGAAAGGGTGAGGGTAACCGCTGAGATAGCATCTTGTGTGTGCATGTTTGGGGTCTTTCTCATAATAACTGAAAGAACAGTGATCGGGCTAGACTTGACCTTGGAATGGCAGGCAAACACAGATCTAAATGCAAGCACACAGTAATACACAGTGAACTTTAAATGAACAGTGTCTAATAAAAAATCTCGTTGGGGCTCATGTCCCTGTAAGCTTCATTTTGACACTTACACTTTCCTGAAGTCCTTTTCCCTCATTCTCAGTGACTGCTTGAGTCCCTTTAAGCAGTATATGATCTAAGTGAAATGAGTTATGTCTGAGTGTGTTGCAAGCAAGATAATAATTTTAAAAAATGCCATCGGGGACTTGATTACAGCTGTCTGACTTTGTATACCATATGTACATGGTGACAAAAATAGACTAATAGTATTATGTGAAGAATGAATGGACACATTTAGTGTGCACTGTACTTTTTATAACAAAAGAGTTGAACTTCTCTTTCCATCTATATCAAGCTTAATTTTTCCCAAGTTGTCTTTTTTCTTTAATATTTTAAACCAAATATATGCATATATATGCACAACATCTTCATGCATATTTTCATGTTATTATCATGATTCTTTGCCCAGACTTCTTGGTCGAGTTAAAGGAGATCATTATTATGTAATGTAGCTGAGTTGGAATCTGTACTGTTTCCACACACTTGAGTGAGCATTAAGCAAATGTCACTGGACATAGAACTACCACTACAAAATACTGAATAAAACACAATATAGCCTAATAATTATGCTACACATTTAAATAATGGTTTTATCTTGTAAGCAATAAAATAGTTTATGCGAGCTGCTGAGTTTGAGAGTAACATATGCATTATTCCCACTTAAATTTGAATAAGTAAACAGAAATGTTCAGTCAATATTTGATACCCAAGCCAACATATTTTGGACTGACAAAGGTCTATTCTATAGTGTAAATAAATTGCAATTCGATATCGTCCAATAGAGAAACAATTCTGGCCACGGTTCATTTTATCAAACCCAGTCCCTGTCTGTCTCCATGGAGCTCCCGAGCACACTCGGCTCTTTCCTTAGGAGCGGTTTTTGCTTAAGACACTCGGCTCTTTCCCTGTTATAGAGCGGTTAATGATGAGGGTACTCGGTGTAGAGGGTTGATTGAAGCCGAAGTCTCTCGGCTATTTTCGTATCGAGAAACGATTAATGCCGAAGTTACTCGGCTCTTTCCGTACGGAGCCGCGATTGCAGCCGATTCCCCACTCCGCGCTCGCGACTCTAGCACATCACTCATTTAGTGTTGTTTTGGTCTTGACCTATCCTACTTACAAGCTCTTTTCTCTCAATCAAGAAAATGGAAACCGCTAATCAGGTAGAAAATTGCGTTTGTGCATTTGGCAATATCAAATGGAAATTGTGAGAAAGGTCTAAAATGTAGGCTACTGTACCTACTGGACATGTACCTAATCAAACTACATTAAATGACGCTATTGATTATGTTCATTTGTTATTGCAGATTGTGTCACTTGGGACATTACAAGTGCTTAAATTACCTTTGGGATTTATCCGCGTTCTGGAATGGGTAAGTGTGCGTAAAGCACGCGTTTGTCCTGTCAGCTTTTTCTAACTCTCGTTCCTTTACTTTTCTCAATTGGCTCAATAAACTTGGTCCAGGCATGGGGGAGTTTTACTATCTTTTATTACCATCATGTGCTGTAGTCAGTTTTGAATAAGTAGCCTATATGTGGCACAGCCATATTTATAATAGGACCCTTAATCCATTTGCGTATTTCTATTAGCCTATAAGTAGAATCGGTATTGGGCATATTGAACGGATGCATTGCTTATCTAAGTTTTGATAACCATGTCATGTATTTTCAAACATGTAAATTACTCCTCATAAGTGTAAGTGACATTCTATTGATGTCATGATCAATCCCATATACATGAACGGAGGTGTTCGGGTTTATATAATGCACCAGCACTCAATTCATTTTATGGGATTTGCTAAAACTCACAATTTACTGCTGTAAAGAAGCAATTGGTAAATGTAAATAGATTAAATATTAAGACTTGATGTCTGATGTCTGCAGACTTGATGTCTGAATTGAATGTAAACTGTAAATATATAATTAATGATAGATAAGATTTAGCATTTTAGTCGAATCATTGCAGATGAGCTTTTTTTGCTTTCTGCACATGAGGTCTGTCCATGTATAAGAGAGCTGATGTGTTTTTTTGTTTTGTTTTGTTTTTTAACATAAGCAGATGTGTGCTTATAAACATAAACATATGCTTTATTTGTTCCTTGTGTCTAATCCGATATTGGTGCAGTATGAATGAAGTGTGCAGGGACGAGTTCATAACGTGTCACTTGTTTTATACGTTATAGCCATAAACATGGGTTAAATCGTTTTGTACATCCTGCTTGATGTATTAGGATCAATTAATCCTGTTCAGTTAAAAAAAACTTTATTAGTGACTAAATGTCAGTATAGGATGTTTACTTTTTTATTTTTTTATTTTAAATGTAACCCTGTAACCATGTTACTAGAAATTACTGTCCTGCTACTAATTATAGCCTCTAGTGCAGGGTTCCTCAAATCTTACCCTGGAGGGCCAATGCGCTGCAGAGTTTAGCTCCAACCCTGATCAAACTTACTTACCTGTGATTTTCTAATGATCCTGAAGACATTGATTAGCATGCTCAGGTGTGTTTGATTAGGGTTGGAGCTAAACTCTGAAGGAAAGTGGATCTCGTGGGCCAGATTTGAGGATCCCTGCGTAGTGTGAAAACAGCTAAAATGTGTTTTCTGTTGAGTGTGGTTTAGGGAAGTGTGTGTATGACTTGCCATGGTGTCACACTCTGGTGCTCTGACATAATCTGCTTGATGAGACTCTGTATCTGAAAGTTTCTGATCTCTGAAGACATGTCCAGCTTCTGTGTATGTGTGTCCATCTGTAAGGCTTTCTGCATTGTTAGTGCTGGTATGTGGATTTAGTGCCCCATCAGACACTTTGCACAACACAGCAGGATTCCCAGAAAGGAAAATGTTCAGGAAATAGTCTTTTAAAATGGGATGCTATCATTAGCACATGGCAAGACATTTGTGCTGAGTGCTTGTAGCTACAATATAAAAGTTAATTTACTGTGCTAAGAAAAAAAAGACTTAAAAAAACCTACTTGAAATGGCAAATTTATTGTGTTCTGACTTAGTACAGCCTGACTCACTAATAAAATTGCTTTCTCTTTCCCAGATGATAGAATAGAATAGAATAGAATTTTGGTCGAATGACTGAAATATTTCTAAGCCTTTCCAGTGCTGTCCCCTGTTCTCAGCAAAGCAACTGCACAAAATCACAAGGTCGATTGCTAGACCCCTTTTCTGCCATCAAATGTATGGAGAGGTGAAAATTAAAACATTTACAATGGCAACCATAAATGGCTCTGAGCTATGCAAATGTGTGGCATGCATAAGTGGCAACGCCATTTTGGATAATTATTGCAATTGAATGCTGGGGGATTGGAGGATGCGATGCATCTTCTCCTGAGGAAATTAATCTCCCCGCTCTCCATTTAAAGTGTCCTCTGGAAAAAAAATAAAGGAGAAGCTTATCACCGGGAAAACATGCAGTCTTAATCACGTTTGGTCACACAGTGGCTTTTCTCTCTGTGTATCTCTCTCTTTCTCTCTCTCTCTCTGCAGGTCTTTGGTTTTGTCTCTGCCTCTGTAGTTTTTTTTTTATTCCTGCACAGCTGTCCTCTTGATATTTGCCCTCTCTCATTCTCTTAAAAGCCAATATTTGTGATAATGAACCAATTATTGAGCTGTTGAAGTGAGATGAGTCAGTGAGACCAGTGACACATATTAAAATATGCAAAATTATGTATTTTTGGATGAATATTTATTATATTATATTATATTATGTTTCTGAATTATTATATTATGTTATATTATAAAGACAAATACAATACAATACAAATACTCCAAATATTCAATAATACACATAATAATTTGTTTACATAGGTAAGAAGCCTTGAGAAAGATACATTAGTAAGCTTATGAAGACTTTATAAAGTCAGTTTATTTGAAAAGTGCTTTGACCGATAGGCAGAATTTCAACAGAGATGACAGACCACTGAGAGACTGAGCAGACCACTGTGATTCACTGAGGTAAAGCTGACTGACAGGAGGTAGGGTGTTTTACAAATTCACAGAAGAAAGGTTGGTTGACTACATGGAGATGTCTGTCAGTTCACTGGAAAGGCTGACTGACTGTGGGCAGATGTGCTTTGGCTGCCTGTGTGCAGAAATTCATCTGTGAAAGGTTGGCTGTCTCTCCGTTTTTCGATCTTGAGTTTGCAATCGCATGAGGTGCCTGTGTCATGAGTCATGACCCACCTTTTTGTCACATGGATAAGACACAACAGTGGAAAGACTGAAGAGCTAAACCAAATTGTGACATAATGTCCAGTAAAATAAAACAAATTGTAGTATTACAGCTGGAAAAATATAAAATCTTCTGGTAAAATCATAGAATAACCAGTTCTTTTACATGATTTGTGATCGGTTTATGACAAAAGCCAGAGCTACCAGTGTCAACACATAAGCTCCAACCGAGATGAATATAAACAAACTCAAACACACACACACACACACACACACACAATCAAATCTACAGTCGGATCGCATCCTAGTCGGGTGGCCGAGTCTGATTAACGCTGTGACAGTCACCTCAGGGCAGGGGGAGTAGCTTTGGCATATCATGTGACCAAGTAGCCATGGAAACTCCATAGGGAAACAGCAACTGAGGAAAAGAAGGGGGGACAGTGTTTTAAAAATAAAATGAGATTTTATGCCTACTTAAGATCAGTGAAGCATACAAAGAGCACCCAGATACACACGGGCTGTTATAGGCCTGAGTGCAATGTACAGACGGATAATGAGCTCTGGGACCATCCAATGAGTGTTCTACTCATTTCAACACAGATTATTTCATAAAACACTAATTGCAGTTTGCAAGAACATCTGGGAGCTGGAAATTTTCTTCCAGTGATGTACACACTCATAAAATAAAGTATCCAAAAGGGGGGTTTCATAGAGATGTACTAGAATAACCATTTTTGGTTCCTCAAATAATCTTTTTCTTATAAAGATCCTTTTGTGCAATGGTACATGAATGTTAGAAGTTCTTCATCAAACCATCAATGCCAATAAGGAAAAGACACTTGTGTTGAAAATGGTCGGAAAGACATTTGTGTTCCTTTTATAAACTTATTTAGATCCCTTACATGTAGTATGCATTCATCAGGTTATCTGGTTAACGCTAAATCACTGTTGTTAAACCAGTCTGACATCTTGAAAGAAGTGACTGTTACTTCTGTGAGGGAACATGGGATATTTTTATTCCCACCACATACTGGGAATCATTGGAATGAAGCGTGGCATGAATGCAGCGGTTGGGGGATGGAAAGGTTGGCAGCATTTTTATGCGTGTGTCTATATATATATATATGTCTGTTTGTGTGTGTGCATTCAGCAGCATTTTGTCACCTACCAGAAACATTCAGGAAGTGCTCTGCTCTCTGAGAGAGATGCTGAAGTGTTCAATACAGGATGAAAGTGGAGAGGTACACAGACGCATCGCTCTTGAGCGCGTGTTGTGTGTGTGTGATCACCCGTGGGTAAGGGATGAGTGGATGCTATAATCTGACTGATTTATGTCCAATGACAAAATCATTTTAAATGTAGTGTAAATAGGATGACATTGCCTTTTAGAGTTCATCTGTTCTGCAGTATTCTTATCAGCTGCTGTAGTAACATTTCCAGTTCTTCCTTTCTCCTTTCCTATAAGATCCATGGTGCAGTGATGGTATCAGATAGTGATAGTTATGGTAATAGTAACTTTGGAATAGTTACCCAGATAGCACACGTACATCTGCACTGTTTTTATGAGAATCAGAATGAGCTTTATGAGCTTTATCAGAATGAGCTTTATTGCCAGGTATGTTTACACATACGAGTGAGTCAGCAGTAGACTTTTATATTGAAAGAAACTGAAACAGGGTTGTAAACAAAGAAGTTATTTTTACTTTCAGCAACAGCTTGTAAGACGCAGCCAACAAATGCAGTGAGCAGCGCTGTCATCTGAAATCCCCCTTAACAGATGAAAGCACAGTATGACAAAGATATCGCTTTCCTCAGCGGAAATTCAAACTAATGTTTTATTGTGAATATGAGATTGAGCTGAAGAATGAATGCTGTATCAGATGTAGATAATCACACTCTCTCTGTCCATCTCTCTCTCATAATATTGGACTCTACATAATACAGTGAGCTATTAATACAGTAATACAATAAGCTTTCAAAGAAGCAACTCAACGTTCCTTCGTTACTAGTTCTAAAGCGATGTTTTCGAATTAGTAACTGAGGTTTGGGTCAAACTGAGATCTGAATCCATGGCGGAAGGAAGTAGTTCCACACAAAAGAGGGTTTTTAAAGACACTCCGTTGTTGTCTCTTTTTTATTTACACACTTGTGCCGTCAAACTGTTGTATAAATGCAATATCACACTCCTAGCTGTGCGATATGGCTGTATATCAGCACGCTTTGATTACCTACAGCCGAATCACAGCCTTGCTGACATACAGCCATATCGCACTGCTACTCATGTGATATTGCTCATATATTCTAAGTTGTTCAGTAATTTAAACACTAGTAGGGCTGTAAAATCAATCATAAGATCAGTCAAAATACTTCTAAAATATCTTGGGCCCTCAAGTTTTTCTTTTCCCTTCATCACGTCCCACCCGTCTCTCTCGCTCTCTGTCACTCATTCAGAATAGCTGTGTGTCTGTGAAGGCAGTGGGTCTGTGTTAGTGTAATCTTCTCCCCCTCTCCTCCTCTCTGTGCTCACAGCTGGGAAAGCTTGATAAACAAGCCACGGCATCGTAACACTCACCCGCTCGTAGTCACACCAGTGAGAAATGCGCATGTGAGAAAGAGTGAGACAGATAGAAACTGAGAGTGGAGGGATGGAGAGGAGAATGCAGCTGTAACGAATTAGAGGAGAGGGGGTGGGTCTCCAGAGCTTGACGTGAGTGTGTTTGAGGTATGTGTGCATGTGTGCTTGTTTGTTTGGGCAAGCGTGTGCTCATTCATGTGAGAGTTATGAGAGTGAGCATCTAGTGCAGTGGTATGAGCCTCACTGGCTCACACTATTATGCCACACATGTTCACACACATGTTGGACACTTTGACTTCTGTTGTTTCATACTGACACTAGTGGCATAATGTTGTGTACCACAAAAAAAAAAAAAAAATGGGGGTTACAGTGAAGCACTTACAGTGGAAGTGAATGGGGTCAATCTGTAAACCGATGTTATTTTAGGATTATTTATAGGATATAATAGTTAAATAAAATATATATAATGTAATAAAATATTTGGAATTAGCTTTTTTAAATATATTTTTAGTTTAGTATGACTTTCTTTCTTCTTCTTTTTTTAAGGTCCATACTAAGTCAATGGTCACCAGAACTGTTTGGTTACCAACATTCTTAAAAATATCTTCTTTTTGTGTTCCGCAGAAGTAATAAATTGATACAGTTATGGAATGACATGAGGGTGAGAAAATTATGGCAGAGTTTTCATTTTTGGGCGAACCGTCCCTTTAAGTTTTTGTAATTTAATTTTGTATTTTATTTTTTTAGCTTTTATTTATATTTATTTTGATTTTAGTAATTTCAAAATTATCCCACAAATGCTGTTGATTAAACTTAACCCTTATTAAGACCCTATTAATTCACAATTTAGGCAAAACCTGACCCACATACACACACACACACACACCAAAAGTGAGCCACATTAGGATGAGTTCCTCTGCTTTAATTACTGCAGATGAGATAAGTGAGTAAGTGGCAGTAGCTTAAGCAGGAACAGATTACAGCATCATCATTGTGACTCACCTGACCCTTCTGGGTCTTGACTGGGTCCCACAAATCCAATTTATCTGTAGAACAATCGCTGTAGTACAGTTATGTGAACAGTCCACACTTATTGACTTGGTATTTTGAGTATAATTTACCAAAATTATTTGGCAAGTTATTTCTAAGCAACTGTAAGAATGAACTGTAGTGAAAATCCCCTACAAATTTATCACTGTGACTGTGTAATTGCTCATTCAAAGCGTTTTATTTGAGGCTTTTTTTGGGCTGCCACCAGATGGCGCTAATTGCTTCATTTTCATTTCAAGTTATCACATCCAATTACATAATCATCCTCTTACATATACAGTCCAGTCTAAATGGCAGAAAGACAAAAAGGCCGAATACTAGTTATGAAATAGCCTGTTTTCCTAGAAATGTTAATGTTATGTTAATTATTACAGCGTTCAAGTTTAAACCGTCTTATGATGGTGCTGTTAGGCTACATTAAATAAATATTACTTTGTTGCTTAGAATAGAAATGGTTTAAATGGTATAGTCTCTTAAAATGTTACAGTGTGAGTTCAAAGCCATCCAAATGCATTGATACTGTTTATTACTTATTTTATGATAATTTGTTATGTTCTCAGTGCATGTTTATGATGGAAGATCTATTTACAGGCTAGTATTTCCTAACTAAAACAGATGAGGGCAGCAGAGGGGCTAATTTGAAGCGGCCTAAAAGAAATGACAATGTCAGAATAGCAACAAAAAAAAAGTACGTTTTCTCAAATAATTTCTGTTGTGGTGTCTGTATTCAACATTCATTAATGTCTAATGTGTGTGAATGTGTCCAGCTTGTTTATTTTCACAGCTTTTTTATTTGTTTTATTTTAGTTAAATTTATTCGTTTATTTAAAAAAAGATTAATATAAAATCAATACAAAAATATTTTTTATTAATTTAAGTTTATTTAGTTTGAGTTATTTAGCACTTGTTAAACTAAATGAAACTGAAAAATGCCTTGATAATTAGCTGAAATAAAATAAAAAGTTATTTATATTTGATTTTATTTCACTTAATGTTTATTTCAAATAACAAAAATATTTTATTTATTTAGTTTAGTTTAATAACACTGCTCCAAACCTGTATGATTCTTTTGCTTTCAGGCATCAACATGAATCAGAATGTCTCGTTTCTGTACAACAAAATAGTGACTGGGGTGCTCAGGTTTCAAAAACAGCAAAAAAAGTACCATAAAAGTAATCCATATGACACACCATATTACCCATTCAACCTGTTTTACACTGCTTAGACACAGAGCTGTAGCCCTTTTCTAGTGGCCTCCATTACAGTGACCTCAGTGTCGAAGCCACATTCAAAACAAATTAGTTCTCCGATGACCATCAGTGCGCTGTCGATACAGGGCCACTTCTTCTGCCGTGCTCTACCGATTCACATAAATGAGATATTGGATTCTCTGAGTCTCTTAGGCTAAGACCACTGGGTTTAAATAAATACTTCCCTCTGTAACTCAATACTAACCACTGGAGAAATTAATTTCAAGCACGGTTTCAAAGGGCTTTTCCTACACTCAGCTGTGAAATATGAAGGCTGTGTGATTCCAAAGCTCCAGCAATAAAACACCAGCCGAGCTCTACTGTGATTTCAGGCAACAAAATTGCATTCATTTTTTAAAAAAGATTTTCTTCAGTTAGAGCCACTTTTGACTAATTGAAATCATGAAAAATGAGACGTTCAAATTATTTTTTAAATAAAACATGTATTACATTCGCTGGAATAAAGCTATGATAAACATGGTTTTTAGTATTGGGATGTTTGCTATTGTGTTTGATAATGGAAATGATGTGTCATAATAATGATATTTTGTAGTATTAAGAATTTTATTTTTAAAAAGTGATTCTTTCTTCTTCTTTTAATTCAGTTAAATTCATTTAAATGTAATTTACCAGGTGTGTTAGCAAGTCCAACAATTTTTAGTCCATAAACTGGAAAAAATGTCATTACCAATAATGATAATAATAATAATAATAATAATAATAATAAAAGTTCATAGGGAACAAAAATGCAAAGTAGAATTTTCCTGATTTTGTAAAAAATTGTAAAAGATGTTAAAACTAAATTTATTATGGAGAAGTAAAAAGCCTGGGTTGGGGGCAAAATGTCATTTTTGGAAAAATGTATATTTAATATTTTATTTTTTAATGTTTAAAACTATTATAATCTACCATGTAAAACAACATTCATTCATTCATTTTTAAAGTCATCCAAAGAGACATAAATCTTCTAATTTTTCTAAATGAAGAATCATCCAATTATCCATAGAATCATCCATATCCATAAATACATACATGTAAAAATCAACAAAGTGTGAAAAAGAAGGAGGAATGAAGAATGACAGAGTTTGATGGAGTCATTCAGTGCAATGTGTTAATGTCATAGATCACTCTAGTGGCCTCTCATTCTAATCAAACGCTACTGTAATATAGCTCTGTCATGTAACATTTGTATCACACCACAAACCATCAGACAGTTTTTTGTCCATAATGATTTACTGTACACTACATAACAGCAGGTAATTTTATATGCATTCCGGCATGTAGCATCTCTCCCACTGGGAGGATTTTCTGTATTCCTGCAATACATTTCAATGACATGCATCATTGTCAGCGAAGTTAGTGCAGCGCTCAGCCTGTCCTGTTGCTTTCTGGGAGTATTTGTGAGTCTGGATATCTGTGCCTGTGTGTGAGAGTCAAGTAAGTATCTGAAGTTGTTTGACAGCCCTGGTTCTGGTGCAGCTCAAGTTTCAGTGAGGCTGAATGATCGACACATCAATAAGGGATTGTGGGAGCTCTTCGCAGTGAAACTGTGGTGTAGGTGGCTTTGAAGATGCACATACTGTATCTTTATGAGTTCTTCATTGAAATGCATTTGTTACCATTGATCTGAGATGAGTTATCCTGATATACTGTAAGGTCACAAACAGTACAGAAAAATGTGGACACCCTAAATCTAATGTTTGTTTGTTCTGTTCATTATATATACCCCCGGTTTCACAGACAAGGCTTAAGCCTAGTCCCAGACTAAAACGAATGTCTGGGCTGTTTTAACTGAAAGAAACTTGCACTGACTGATCTTAAAATCTGTCAGTGCCATTGATTTGTCTCAAGATGCACATCAGTAGTGTTTTTATCTAAGGCACATTTATAAAAGCTACTTAAATGTCCTAATTGAACTATAGCCTAATCCTGGTTTAACCTAAGCACTGTCTGTGAAACCAGGCCTTAAAACATGTCCTAAATAATATTGCAGGTTTTAGGTTCACTTAATGCATTTCATAAAGGGTGTTTACATAGGACTGTGTTTGTGGCACATTGCTTTAAAGAGGATGAATTTTAAAGATGCAACTTTTCAGATTGAGTTTTAGTGTGCAAACTGTCAGCTAACGCACCACTGAAATAATCAGAAATAGAAAAAGCGGTAGGGAGATCTAGATTAACTGGTCAACTTCTCTAGATGACTAGATGATTGTAGGATTTATTTTGTGTTTCTCATAGTTTTTATATACATACTTTAAAAAAAAAATTTTTTTATTGTACATTATTTTATTTTACAGCAATTCTAGGACTACCAAAAATTAAAGCATTTTACATAATGGTTGTAATAGAAATGACCTGAAAAGAATGTCACAGAACATTAGGTTTCATTGTTTTTTGGATAGACACCAGAACTTATTATTGGGTTTTACCCACAACCTATCAAATTTTTATGTAGTAGAGAATCTGAGTTTCTCTAGGGATTTGAAGACCTATATAGAAAGCCACAGGCACATAATATTTGGTACCTACAACTTTTACCTTACAAGAAGGTCTTCTATTTCTGTGGAAGCTCTTCATCTTAAAATTGAAGTGAGGCATTCCCCAAACCCCAGGTCACTCACAGCCTTCACTGAAGCATGACACAGTTTCTGTTTGACACAGTTTGACGTTGTCTCATTACTCTGTGGGTTAGAAACTATGAAGACTGAAGATATTCTGGTAGGGAAAGACAAATAGGGGACATCTCTCCTCATTACCAGCTCAACAGGTGCTATGCACATATGGGTCGCTGAGAGAGAAGCATCTTTTCTACTGGCTGTCGAGCTCCCACGCACTGCTCACCTGTTTCCCATGGGTTTCTCACAACTGTCCATTAGATTCAGCTAAAGTGGAATGTGATTCTACTGCTGTCAGACACACTTTCATTTGATTGCATCAGCACAGGTTTGGACTCCTTGGTGAGTGGATAAATCCGTCACAATAGGATCTCATCTGACTGGATGCTAAGTGGAGTCTGAAGGCCACACTGGGGAGTCCTTAGACTTAAAACGTGTTGAACTCTTTAAGGGAAAATAAAGGGAATAAAGTTTTCCTTTAACTTTCCTTTAACTTTTATGAAAACATACAGTAGCTTTCAGGACTTAAGTGATCTTCCTGCCCAGTGAAAACAGCATTTATTGAACATAAATGTATAAGTGTATAAGTTCATTTATTTTTATTTTTTACACACACATTAATAAATACATTATTTTTTAATTAATACATTTTTAATCTAATGAACCTATAACTAAAGCAATCAAATAAAATCAAATATAAAAAATACAAAAATAACCTAACACAAAATAAACTAAAACTAAAAGCTAAAAAAAACTATTTAAATTTTTTTTTAAATAATAAAAATGACAGAAACACACAGCAATTTTAATAAACCTTTAACTATTTAAAATGAAAACATACAATATAAAAACAGAATCTAATTCAAACTGAAATACTAACAAAAACAATATGTTAGTGATACTAAACTAACACTGCCTTAAAGCTTGTGAAATACCTCATCTTATGGAAAGTTCATAAGAATGTGTGAAATTCAGCACCAGTTCTGTTATTTTGAGATGTTCTAATGCACATCATGAGATTCTAATTATTTTTCCAATACCTAGACATAAGCTTCATTAAGGGGTGTAGCTTTTCCAAGTTACTTTGGCATGATATGTGAGCAGGCTTGTGGTTAGCCTTGAGAAGGCAGTTTTTTTTTATATATATATATATAATGACAGGCCAGTGCTGGTAATTAATCATGTTGTTTATTAGCAGAGCTTGCATTTTCCATACATCTGAAATAAGCATCTACATGACATTGACAAACTCTAAAACTATTATCTGCATGTCATCTAACAGCTTCATAACATGCAAAGCACATTTTTACTGTTTACCCTTAAAGATAAAAGTGCATGTGCACAACTTTTTGGTGGGACACACTTAACCCTCCCTCACTAATTTAAAACAGAAATATTCTTAATAATTGTTGATATTATCAAACTGTGATTGAAAAACTCCTGCATAACAGGATGGATATAACATAATTAACTGAAGAAAAAAAACATTTGGGAAAGTGCAAGATTAGCTGAACATGTAAACAAAATAATTTTCACTATATTACCATTATTTTCTTTTAAGACATTTCTGGGAAATAAACCTTTGCAAAATCTATGTAGCCGAGGCTGTGTTGGTGATTATTATACATGATAAAAATCGATATATGGACTGTAAAATGATTTACTTTCTTAAACAATTATTTATTTGTTGAACATTGGTATTTTTTATAATTGATATTCCCACCATTGCAGTGATTTTGCTATGGTTAAGGGGGTTTTAGACACTATGGTTTAATATTAATGGTTTTAATCCATTAACATGCTAATTGTGTGATATAAAACAGTGTATGCACATAGCAATCCTTCCTTTTGTTATTTGCATGTCAAAATCACTGTGGTCACAGTGATCTCTCTCATTTAAATGCAAAAGTATGACACATTGTGAAGTGATTTGAAGTTGGGGAGACCCTCTGAGTTCAGGCATGTGTGTTTGTGACTGTAGAGCAGCCCCCCATCCTCCGAGCAAAAGAGGGAGTGCAGGGTTATACTAAAAGAGCCACACAGAAGCACCAGCCCTCTCCTGAGCTCACATTCCCCCCTTCACCATCTACACTATAAGACGAGCAGACAGAGCAGAGAGAAACGAGGACAAGATACATCTAATATGTTCTGAAGCTGGATATCTCTTTTGCTTTTAAATGTGTATGGTCATATTTGCTCCGGTAAGTCCTTGCTTCAGAATCTCTGTATGTCTGGTAGCAGTCATCAGGTGGTACATAGTTATTTATTCATAGAGTTAAACTGACTTAATATTAATAATATTCTATGGTCGTTTTTGTTGTAAGATGTGGGATTTTTTATGAGTTTTGTGGTGCAGTTTCTTCAACAGTAAGGCTCCAGATCTCCCAACATCCCATTCATCAGAGACCTTTTAGGTGCTAACATTGCTCTCATCATTCGACTGAATCATTCGTAATTCCGAATGAGTGAAATGTCTATTTCTGTAAGCTTATGAATGAGTCATTATTTACGATCAATGAAATGTGGTGCAAAAAGGCGATTTGGTTTCCAGTTTTTTTCACACAGTATGTTTAGAGGTCGTTGGACTCACACTGTATCTATGCCATTGTGAGCTTTTTTAGGCTTACTAGAAACTGAAAAAAAAATGAATTTCTGTAGTTGAATAGATTGTAGTGATCAGGTTGAGGAAATTCACTGGATATCTATCTTTATGTTACATGGTACCCCGAATAGACTTTTAAAGTAATAGGCTAGACTGTAAAACTATGAAAAAATAGACTGATAGAGGACTTAATGTGAAAAAGGTGGGCAGGCTTAGTAGTCCAAAATGTTTATATATATAATGTACTCCATTCCAGAAGAGCTTCTGAAGTCTGAGAAACTGGCCCTTACATTTAGTTTTTTCAACATTTTCTGAGCTGATTTTGTCTTAATCTGTGAAATGTTTTTAAGTATGGTATATATTTTATACACTACCATTCAAATGGTACTAAGAAAAGGCTGTATGTATTTGATCAAAAATACAGTAAAAACAGTGATATTGTGGAAAAAATTATTACAATTTAAAATATCACTTTACTATTTTTATATATTTTAAAGTGTAATTTATGTAATGGCAAAACTGAGATTTTTTTTTGTGTGTGAACTTCAGCATCATTACTCCAGTCTTTGGTATCATATGATCCTTCAGAAATCATTTTAATATGCTGATTTGATGCCCAAGAAGCATTCCTTTTTATAACAATGTTGAAAGCAATTCTGTGCTTATTATTATTTTTGTGGAAACTGTGATACACTTTTCCAGAATTAAAGGACAGCATTTATTTGAAACGGAAAACTTTTGTAACATCATAAATGACATAAACATTATAAATAGGTTGATTTCCTACACACTTTTGCTCTGTTTGTTTGAGTGCCCTGACATAGAAACAACCAGTGGAGTTTGCAGGACCGCCTGTTTGGCTGACCAGTGACAGATGTGCAGAGTATTTGAGATGGTCCTCACTGCAGAAAACAAGATCCAGGGGGTGTGGTTGGATCCAGATCCAAGTCCTCCCACCTTACATATACTTAAACCTACCCGTCTCCACCCCCTGATCACTAAACCCACCCATCTACCCATCTCCACCCCTAACCCTACCAATCTCCACCCCCTAGATGTAGATCCAACCCCGCCCCCTGGATCTTTGTTCTGCAGTTCTTAGAATTGACAAGACGGTTGACCCTGAGTGGTCAGCTAAATATCTACAGTGGATCTAAAATATTAATAATTAATCATAATTAGTTATGGTTAATTATTCATATTTCCCCATGAGCTAAATTCGCTACAGAGGGCTACTGGAGTATCTGAGGAAACCTGTCTGAAAACAGATGTTAATAGTGGAGATAAATTACACATTTCACTTTTAAGGAAAAAAGTTTGTATTCCGGTTCTTCTTTTTTATTATTATTGCATTGACTGACACTGTCATTGCACCATTAATGTCTTTTTGCCACAGAATTCTTTGAACACTATTACAAAAAATAAAAAATAAAACTGAATGTTGAGTGCTATCTCGATGTGCACTTTCGTTCCTTCACATTATGCTCTGTCTTGAATTTTGAATACAGTCTCATCATTAATTTTTTTCTTGCTTTCAGTCTTGCATATCTGCAGAATGACTTGAAGGGGCCTATATGGGTTCACTGAGATGTATTTCCTCCTACAGAAAGCCCATTCTCATATCAGTATCACAGAAATGTGTTTTATGCCAGTCCGTTTAGCTCTCAGACATCTTGAGCATGTGCTTAATAAGACTTCACAATAGATCCATGGCCTAAATAAAAAGGGATAATGGACATATAAAGAGAAAAATAGTGAGAAAGAATGGGACAGAGGCAGGGTTTATAGAGGTATCAGGAGAGGTTGTGTAAAAGAGATAAATGTTAAAGACAAGATAGAGGAGACACAGAGAGACAGAGAACACCTCTTGGTGGTTGTGATCACTATTATGAAAGTTGTTCAGGCATCATAGTTTCACTCGTGTTCGCAAACATCCTTTGCATCCTTTGCTTGACACCTCCGAATGAGAATTCATCACTTGTTTACTGTGGCTCGGACTCGTCTCGTCGTTGGCAATTCAAACGGTCCCTTTAAGCACTTTTTCTCATTTTACAGTCAACATGGAACTTTTGTAATCTAATGAATATTTAAATGGACATTCAAAAAGAAAAAATATGAAAGAACTTGATTTTATTTATCAGGAATTGATAAGGAGTAGTGGTTTCATGAGGGGAGCGCTTGGTGAAGTCAATTTAGGTCGATGCAAGTTATTACGAAAACATTTTTTCTTGTTATGAGACATATTAAAGTAATATCACACGAGAAAAAGTTTGTCATCTCAAAATGTGTGTCAAGCCTCTGTTACGGTAAAACTATAGCAACAATGGTGGTATGAGAGAATATTGATGAACAGGGCCGTGCACAGTGGGGTGGCCCGGTGGCTAGAGCCACTGCCCTTTTGCCCTCATTGGCTGAGGTGCCCCTCTCACTCTCTCACTTTAATTATTGTAGTTAAGTATATTTCCCATTATAATCACTTGTCTTGATACTAGTAATCTATAACTGTCACGTTTATGTTCCGTGTTTCTGTTCTCTCTGTCGTTTGATCTAGTTTTCCCTCATGTTTTCCTTTGCCCATATTTGGTCTTCCTGTTCCTGTTCCCTGATTGTGTTCTATTTGATTCCAGGTGTGTCTCGTCTTCCCCTCATTAAGTTGTGTTCTTAAGGAGTGTTTGATTCAGAGTTCTTTGTTCGGTGTCTATTGTCATTACCTTGTTCCACTTTGTCTGCCCTTTTTGAGTTTGTTCTTAAAGTCTGTTCAATTGGAAGTTTATCTCCTCCTCTCCTCGTTTCCCTCCTATACGAACCGTGACAGAAACACATCATATTTTATTAAAACCATATTAATAGTAGGCCAATAAATAGTTAAAAAAATAATATAAATGTTCTAAATGAGTTGTTTATTTGTATATAATATAGATTAATGCTGTAAAATATTAAAATAAATATCTAATACTTATAGGGGAGAGTGGGCTAAGATGAGCCATTTTTTACTTATGTGGTCCTCAAGGGAAAATGACACAGAAATACAAATCTATCTATCCTATCCTATCCTAATGAAAGTATTCCTATCATTTTAAATGATCAGAATGTATCTATGACAAAGGGTTCTAAAAATATGGCTTCTTATTAAAAAAGTGTTCTCATGGCACAGTTTGCCCCGGGTTAGGGGTAAGTTGACCCGAGTCGAGTCAGTGGGTAAGATGCACCATCTGGGTGTAAAATGACCATCTGGCCAAATCTGATTCAAACCCATGTGAAATAAATAACCATTTAAAAACTAATTTAATAATTTCCTTTTACAAACAGTCATATTTCTTTTCATAAAGTTATCTTTAACAACATAAAACCAACCAAATGTTTACATTTCATCTAATTTGCATTTCTGAAACAATATGTTGAACACCAAAGTTGTAGCCGTCCTAAAAACAGACTAAAAAGAGAGTTTGTTAGCCATTAGTGACTACAGGTAGGAAGAAATATCTGATTATAATGTGATGAAAAGCATTTTCTGGTTCTTATCAGAGAAGGATTTGGTGCACTTGTACACTGTCCCTATCAAATAAACTACAAATAATATGTATATATGATAACTAAACCAGTAATATCACATTAAAACACCAGTTTATAATTCAGAGATTTAACTTAACTACAGTGCCTTATGGTGGGTTAAGTTAAAATGCTGACTCAATTTACCCCACAACATTTGGCTCACGTTGCCCCATAGCTGCCATTTTGGAAAAAATTGCTACTGTAGCTTACCAGTTCAGGCTAATATTTAGCTAAATGACTGGCATAGTTTTATATGTTGCTGAATCACCTATATGTATCATAAATATTTTTAGACCTGGATAAATGTGCTTTGATGTAACAACCATTACATCTGTTATGCTAAAATTTTACTTTGACAAGCCAAAAAGTTTTTAAAGTAAATGGGTGCCTTCCATTACCCCCATGTGTTTCTGCTTTTCACTGTCTGGCAGAAATGATGGGTGGTTCCAAATACATTGTCACATGACAGTAAAAGTGTACAGTTGCCAAGATATAGGGCATGGGTAAACTTACCCACTGGCTCAACTTACCCCACTCTACTTCCATTGAAGATGAGGCAGAAGCAGGCTCAGAGAGTGAGGGAGAGACCACTCTTATCAAAACATCTACAATAAAGTCTGAAATTATTACAGATTGTGCTGTCTTCTCTTTTAATTGTACATTTGTAACAACTGGATCATTTGTATTAACAAGCACCCACCCCCCTAGTGCCCCTTTTTTGGTTTGGGCCACTGCCCCTCAAAATGTCTGTGCACGGCCCTGTTGATGAATATGTTAGATTCCTGAAGTTAGATTCCTTAACTGTTCAGTAAACAAGTTAATAATTAATAATAATTTACATTTTACACACAGTATTTTCACATTAGAACAGATGCGGCCATTTGTAAATTTGTGTCTGGCTTCCGGTGTCATTGCTTCCAGTTATTTTAAGTTGTACAAAACTGCTCGTTGTGCTGCTTGAAACTGCAAACTGGAATTTTTTTCACCATATTATTTATAAACACACTGGTTTTACTGTTTACTGCACTTTGATATTCTTCTAGTTGTTTCTCTACAGCGGCTAATGATGAACGTCTCGCACATTCACAGAAAATGTGTTGAAAATAAGGTGGATTGATAGTTTCGAAAGTGGTTCCAAACAAAGTCAGTGCAGATGAAGGTTACAACACACAGAAGTGGTGTTTCTTTAAAATGAATCAGAACAAATCGCTTTAGTGCGTGACTCCATGATTCACTCAAATACAGAATGAATCATTAGTTTTGAAAGAAATGGTTGAATTAATTGAATTAACCGACGAACGTCTCACTTGTAAAGATAGTCACTTGGCGACACCTACTGGCGTAATAATGTAACCCGCAGAAACCAGCATTTTCCCCAAATTAATATATATTTTCATAAATTGATGAGAAACAAAAATGTCACAATTCTTACAAATAATAGCAGTTGTGCATGTTATATCCCCTCAGCTTTTTGCCATCTTTGCATTTGCAACATGTGGAGGCTACTCTGGGCAACTGCGGGTTAGTGTGGACTGCATCAACAAGTCTGACAGCAACCTCAGGATTGGCATCAACTTTGCTTACCCATTCAGGTAAGGCTAACTTAAAGCACCCCTGCATATTCTCTGCAGAGCAATAGAGAGAGAAATTTACCTGGCTTTAATTCAATACTCTAATACGCAGGAGCATTTGATTATGTGGTAATGGTTTTATCTTTATATTCTCTATGTGTGCTGTCAGTTACAAGATTGTCTCTTGGTGAGTAAGAGACAATCTTGTTTTAAACAAGACAGCATTAGAGTTTTTTTTTTTTTAATTTGTTGATTGTGCTAATTGGGCAGATGTTCGGGTTCAATATAATACTCAGATATTGTTTCATTCACCATAGCTTCATACACATGTCAAAGTTGATGATAAACACCTCTGTTGCTATGTCTGACATTCTGTCCTGATCTATATTTACTGGTACATTATTTATATATACATACATACATACATACATACATGTCTAAAATGGGTGATAACAAATGTGTTGTTTAAATAATACTTTCATTCTAATTTATTTCAATTTTAAATGATTTAAAATTATTCTGTAGGGTTTTTTAAACAAATAATTAAAATTACATTTAAAACAAAGTTTTATTTTATTTTTATATTGTGATGTTTTGTATGCAGTATACATAACGTTATCAAATAAAAAAGGAGAAAATACTGAATCAGTGAGCCTAAGTCGTTCATTCAGTGTTTTCACGACCTACGCCATATCTTCTTCCATTTCAAGTATCTCACAGTATTCTCTTACAGTTCTGTTTTAAATATACATTTTATTCAGCAATTTCAGAGATGAGAAATTCTTTCTGAGAGACAGAAACACACTCACTCATTTGTGCTCAATAAATGAATTGGCTGACACATACACTAGAATCACACATCAGGTCTGTCTTCATTGTTATCCATTGTGGTAATAGAATTACATACAGTCATATGCTGTCAATTTAAAGAACAGAAGACAATAGAGTTCTGCAATGAGTCACCACTATAATTCTGCATAGACTGGAAATGTTTTTGACAGACTGGAATTCTTTTTTTAGTCTCAAATACTATGTGTCCAAGTTGCTGTTGTTGTTGTTTTGCCCTAAAAGGTCAAGAACACACACACACACACAAGATGCCCACCACAATGTGATGCTTTGAAGTAGCCCTCAGGTCTCACTGTATTCACTAGAGCTGAGCTTCAACTTCATAGCTATCAAAGAAGGACAAGGCAGTAATAGACAGGAACTAAATATCTTACTATCCAGTGTTCTTCTCCTTTAACGTTATGCTAGACTGATGCTGACACTATAGAATAGCTTACCTAACTGCAAATTGTATAAAAAAGTATGACGTTTTTGTGCCTTACATGAAACAGGTTGAACCGGGTGGAATTTGACGTGCCGATGTGTGAGGGAAGGAGGCAAGAGCGGCTTTACCTGATTGGAGACTTTTCCTCCTCTGCCGAGTTCTTCGTCACCATTGCTGTGTTTTCCTTTCTGTACTCCCTGCTGGCCACTGTGGTCTACATCTTTTTCCAGAACAAGTACCGCGAAAACAACCGTGGACCTCTCATTGTGAGCCCTGGTGTTATTTTAGACGAGCTAAATGCTTGAATCTTTGTGGACTGTCAAAGCCTCGCAATTAGAGAAGATGAGCGATTTATACTGTAAAAGACCCACATTAAATGTAGTCCTACTTAGCATACAGTAATTCATCCTTGCATGTAAATCATTGTTGTTGAGTGTAGAGCTGAAGTGTGTAATTCTTTTAATGTAAAAAAAAGTTCTTCATATTAGCAACCGAATTTGATCAGAAATACATGTGACATATGTACATCTTGATGCTCTGCAGGACTTCATAGTGACGGTGGTGTTCTCATTTATGTGGCTGGTGAGCTCATCTGCCTGGGCTAAAGGTCTTTCAGATGTAAAGGCGGCAACTGATCCAGATGAGGTGGTTCTGCTCATGTCTGCATGTAAGGTGCAGACCAACAAGTGCAGCTCAGTTTATGGACCCAGATGGTCTGGCCTGAACACATCTGTGGTAAGGCATGAGATACTCAGATTACACCAACCGAGCCACATACATGTATTTCAGTGTCTAATCTTTAGTTTGCAACCCTTAATAATGATACGAAAAAAAATCACATGCTGCATGTGATTTGACAAATTCAAAATATATATATTTGGATTTATTTAATTTAAATGTGTTTAAGACTTGTATGTATTTTATTAGTTATTTTAAAATTAATACACTACCATTCAAATTTTGGGGCCAGTAAAACAATTTTGTAAAAGAAATTAAATTTAAAAAATGCTTTTGTATCAAGGATGCATTAAATTGATCAAAAGTGACAGTAAAGACCTTTACATTGTTACAAACAATTATATATAATATATATATATATATATATACAAATTTCTTGAGCACCAAATCAGTGCAATGGAATGATTTCTGAACGCTCGTGTGAAAAATATATTAAAAATTTTAAATATTAAATGTCAATTGTAATTATAATATGCAATATTTAAATTTTAATCTTTAACACATTTAATAATTTAATACATTTTAATCATATTTAAATATTTAATATTTTGTACAACTGCTGAATTTCTTCGATTTTACTCAAAAGGCTTTGGAATAAAACTATGTTCATCTTGTATTCATCAAGGCATTTTTTGCACAGGTATTCGGTTATTTGAACTTCGTGCTTTGGGCTGGAAACATCTGGTTTGTGTTTAAAGAGACTGGATGGCACAAGGGAGGTGCAGCAAGGTACCCTGCCTCATCCTCAGAAAAACAAGCCACGGCCTTCAACCAGCAGGTCTACAATCAGGGAAGCTTTGATCAATCAGGAGGTGCTTTTACTGGAACAGGGGATTTCGCCCAATCAGAGTACAGCCAGGTGGGAAATTATGGTGGGCCCATCTCCTACACCAATCAGTAACACCCTCTGCCTCTTTGTAATCCCCTAACACAGGGGACCAATTTCTAAGGGCAAAGTTCAACACTGAGCACATGAGAAGAAGGAAAAGATTAGTTTAACAGATAGATTAAAATGCATCCTTTATTTCTGATCATATAAATAAATAAAGGCTTGTTTGTCCAGAATATTCATATGTTTTTAAAATGAATGACAGGGATCCTCGGATGTATGGTTTTTGACTTTACCTGTTTACTGAACAAAGGTCATTACATCCAAATGTGAAACGCAATGCAATTTTAATGGAGTTTTAATGGAGATGGTGCTCCTGAAGGACAAGGAAAAATGAAGAGTTTTCAAAAGTGACATTACATCACTATGACCAAACGTTTTTAGAGACAGTCCATTTGTAATTTAAATAGTATTTCTGCTGAACCGACTCTTTCCACAACTTTAAAATGATTTTTATTTGCCAAATTCGAATTTGACGAATAATTTACTTCCAGAATGTGACATATTTGACATAATGGAGTCATAACGAATATGAAGTTGCTAAAACAATAGCTATTCAGTCACTGGCTAACACCATCCACTATTGAACAACACAGGAAAGTAATTTCAGAGGCAGAACAAATGATAACATTTTCATCAAAGGTTACAAAGACAAACCTTTTCAAACTATTCTTTTAAATAACATTTACAGATTAATCAATCATAATAAGAGCATGAATGTGCATTAAGAAAGTAAATGCAGTCTGTTTTGATTTCATGTTGACTTTTAAAGGAATAGTTCAAGAAAAAACTCATCCTCGGGCCATCCAAAATATTGATGAGTTTGTTTTTTTATCAGAACAGATTTGGAGAAATGTAGCATTATTTAGAAGTGAATGGGTACCGTCACAATGAGAGTTCTAACCGCTGATAAAAACATCACAGTAATCAACAAGTAATCCACACGACTCCAGTCCATCAATTAATGTCTTATGAAACGAAAAGCTGTGTGTTTATAATAAACAAATCCATCTTTTAGATGAATGTAACTTTAAACTGTTGCTTTGAGTCCTCTCTCCACCATACTGCTTTCTCCAGTGGAAAAAATCATCTTGTCTAAATCAGGAGAGAAATATGCACAGATCAATCACCGTTTACAAGTGAAAATGATTCGAAACAAATATGTCGGTGGATTTTGATGATGTGAGTGGACAACAGGGGATGGACTTTTTTAAGTGTTATTATGGATTATGGACTAGTATTTTGGCCAGAAGCAATGCTTTAAAGTTAAAACAGCTCAATGATGGATTTATAACTTAAAACACATAGCTTTTCACTTTCCAAGATATGAATTAATGGACTTGAGCTGTGTGTATTACTTGTGGATTATTGTGATGTTTTTATCAGCTGTTTGACGGCTGACGGCACCCATTCATATACATTGGTGATTATGTGATGTAATGCTAAATGTCTTAAAATCTTTTCCGATCAAGAAACAGACTCATCTACATCTTGGATTGCCTGAGGGTGAGTAAGTTTTTGGGTGACCTGTTCCTTTAAGTGTACATGTCCTATAGGTGATGCAGGTGTTTGTAATTTACAGTATATAACAAGAGATTTCTGTTTTCATTTGTCAGTATAGATGTTAAATTACTGTTTGTCTGGTTTCCCCAGAATATTGTCATGCTAGTGGTCGATGGTTGGTGTTTGCACTACTGTGTTTCCACATTTATATGGCTCTTTAATGTTTGCACTGTATTGATGAACTGCATGAAGTTGTGCCATATTACCCTTGTTTAAGTTTGTATATAATTTCTCTCCTCACTAACAGGGTCATATCATCTGTTCTGTGACCTTTATTATGATCACAACGTGATTGAAATACAATCAACACTTAATTATCATGCTTTCTTATGTGTTTTCTTCTTCCTCAACTGTTCCTTTTAAATGCATGAGGCTTTATTAACCACAAAGGTTATAGAGCAAGACAAAAATCAAACAAACAAAAAAATTTCAATACATTAATGTTCTTGTTCTGATTGCTTTTCAATGTGAATGGGTTTCTGTCTTGATATACAGTACTTGCATTTTCGATCAGTGGGTGTGAATGCTTTGATGCATTTTGTGCAAGGCAATAAAGATATTGTACATTCCTCTAGACTGAGCGCACTGCAGTGTTTTCTGTTCTAGGAACCATTATCGTATTGATGAATCCTCAGTCCACAACAATGAATCAGCTGTTTCAATAATATGGAGTTATACAAAGGCATTTGATGACTATCTGACTTCCATTAAATTAATAGACATCGTCAGTAATCAGATCTAAATTGATCAGGAGCAGGCAATTGCTCAGACAGTGCAGTATACAAGTCTCTCTGATATCTTATTTCTCATGGACCTTGCTTATATAACTAAACCTATACTGAGAAATATTCACTGGATAAGAAATTTGACAACTTGCGACTGTACAGTCTTCTATGAAAAATCCATGCATTCAGAATGAATAGATCCCTAGGTCAATCTTTTTTTTTTTGTCAGGATCTATTAATTTATTCAAAAATATATTCAAAATTAAATTTATATATGCAATACACGATTCTATGATGAACATGTTTTTTTAAGTTCTTAATCAAATATATTTTTATATTTTGGGGGGTCAGAATGAAGTCAAAATATCAGGGTGATACAACTGTCTTGATATCATAGTGAAGAAAAAGCCTCATTAAAAAGAGTGAAAATTTTGAAAATAAATTGACTAGTTATTAATTAGTTATGTACAATATTTTATTATTATTTATTAGAAAAGAAAAACATTTAAGCACTGTGTGTGTGTGTATATATATATATATATATATATAAAAATAAAAATATCAAGAATATCAGATGTGATGTGGTGTGACTCCCTTAGAACCAAATGATATTTATTGCTTAGAACTCTCCAGAAATAGATTTTTTAAATCTTTTAGTGGACACTCTTATGTCAATGACCTTGCTATCAACTAGTAAAAAAGCGAAATGAGAAGTTTACTTGCCAAAGATGCAGGCTGCAACATTTCGAGCTCAGAAATGTGACTTATTCAGAGAGACAACTAAAGCTCAGGTACTTCACATAGTGTAATGTGAGTATCATTTTTCATCAGACTGCCTTAGTGGGTGAATGGATCACCAATAGCGGGCCATTCTGACCTAGTCCTGATCTAATGTTCTTGTGTAACAGCACATTGGTTTGACTTCTTTTCATCTACCCCTCAGTGCCGTTACCATAGCAATGGAAAGATGTGTCACGGCATGTTATAGTCGCTCTCAGGGAGACGAGCTCTGTCTTTCGCAAAAGGAAGAATAGGACTACCTGGAGTTGCATTTACTGGTAGAAAAGTAGACAGTGAAAGGACAGAGTGTCTGCAGAAACACAGACACAAGATAGATTAGTTTTGTGACCTCTGACAATTTAAATTACTTTAAAATAACCGTGACTAACTTGTGCAGCTTTAACACATTTCTATCAGCATATGTAGTTTATCTCACGATGCAAATGCAGATTTTCACATTGTGTCATCTAGTACTCTTATGGCAGACATGGCTTTTTGTTTGCTTCTGTGTTCCTCAAGAGCAAATAACAGGGGTCGCTATTGACGGAGAATGACAGGTATTTAAAAAGTATCCGTGCAAGCTTTGTTAATGAATAGTTCACCCAAAAATTTAAATTCTGTCATCATTTACTCAAGTTATTCCAAACATTTATGAATTTTGCTGAACACAAAAGAAGATATTGTAAAGAATGTATAACCAAACAGTTGCTGGTCCTAATGTCAGTATTTTTCCCATACTACAGAAGTCATATGGGTCCAAAAAAACTGTAATGCAGCTTTTCACTTCACAAGATGTCAGTTGATGGACAGGTGTTGTGTGGATTACTTTTGGATTATTGTGATGTTTTTAGCAGCTGTTTGGACTCTCATTCTGACGGCACCCATTCACTGCAGCGGGTCCATTGGAAAGTAAGTGATATAATGCTTAATTTCTCCAAATCTGTTCTAATGAACAAAAAAACGAATCTATCCATCTTAGATGGCCTGAGGGCAAGTCAATTTTCATTTTTGGGTAAACTATTTCTTTAACACTATCCAACAGTCTGCATGGACTAAATTATATCATCAACATGGGAAAGTCGTTTCAGAAACGGAGCAAGCTATATTTTCATCAAGGGTTAAACAAACATTTTTCTTTTGAACAACATTCACAGATGAACTGTCCACAATAATGTCCTAATGGTAATCACCTAGAGTAGGTGATGCAGTTGTTTGTAATTTAAAGTATATAACAGAGATTTCTGTTTTCATTTGTAAGTACAGATGTTAGTGGCAAACATGGCTTTTTGTTTGCCTGTATGTCCATCAAGAGGAAATAATGGTCTCTATTGACCGAGAATGACACTGACATGGCCACATGGCTGAAAAATATCCATGTTTTCATACCTTTTCTGATTGGCCCATTATCACTGAAGCCCTCGGCCAAACAACATCAAGCAAAGGCATTCCTCGTGACAATGAGAGTATGCTGGGAAGGTTTTGTTTACCCGAAGAGACAAAATTCTCCATGTTTATCTATCCAATCCGAGTCTGAGTCATCTGTCTCCCATGTGTCTTCCGAGTCTTCCTGAGAGCTGATCTCCATTCCAAGGGGAATCTGGCTGTAGACGTTTTAAATCAGGAACCCAATTAAAAGCACTGCAGCTGACTGCTGGGACTCCTCTAGATTATTCATAGGATGTGGCAGAATGCGTAATACTCTACTGTTCTTCACATCTCGCTGTGTGCACTCAAGGAAGCACAGCTCAGCTTTAATTAGTCAGTGACAATAATCAGACATCATGCACAGGGGAAGCCTTTACCTGTGTTGAATAAACTGAATAAGGGAGATTTGGCTCTTACAGTGATACTGTGCAGATGAGTCAATATAGTGTCATATAGTGTTTTTTGTTAGATAAACAATGTAAGGATATGAAAACACAGATATAGTCTTTGTCTGTTACAGATGTCTTTAACACAAACTCATGAATATTATTTTTGCAGTGTGACAATAATTCATATTTCTGTCCAGTGATTCTGGTGTTCATGTAATTAATGTCACAAAATGACCATCTTAATAACTGAATGACTAATTGAGTCATGTCCGGTATACAATGCCTGTATTCTTAGAGGCAGTGCCCTCTATAACATAATAATAATAAATTCAGTTGAATCTGCTATTTTTCTCATTGATACTAAAAATATAAGAAAATACACAAATAAATTTAATTTGCATCCCTAACTAGACTTATAACCCATTTATCTTGCCAAATTTTCTTAGATGCACCCAATATCAGTGATTTGGAAGGGTAAAAGCCGTTATGATGATGCTGTATAACAGCTCTGAAGTATTAATATGCCACATGTAACCTTGTTTGTAACTTTTAAAATACTCTGGTTTTGCTTAGACTCTTGAATTTATTAACTCTGATTCAAATGTGTGAATTTTTTAAGTATCCCTTCATTCCTCAAGTGCAGTTGTAGTCACAATAGTTTTGCTTTGTGTCAGTGAATCTGATTTGAGGGCACAACACAAATGACCTTAGTGCATGTGTTGTCTTTCAGTGTGCACCACCACGCTGCTGATTAAAACAACCCCAAACTGTCAGAAAGGCCAGAAAGGATGACCTTTCCTTTAACATGCTATTTGAAACCTTTAAAATACAAAATGCATGCCAAAAGTACAGTACATAGTTATATTAATAATTAGGATTTAGGCCTATATTTATTTCTAACATCTAAACTTGACCTTAAAACATGCAGTATGTTTTTATATTTGCATTACTTCTGGCTGATAAAGTGACTCCACGCTACCCTTCTGACTTGAGTGTGAGCTCTGTGAATGACGACAGCGGCGCAGCTCTTTCTCCACTTCACTCTGGGCCTATATGTCACTTCTGATCTGCTGTCAGAGAAGCAGAGTACATCTGCACAGCATAAAAACAGCCTGTGTCCACACTGTTCCCTCACTGCACGTCTGAAGACATCAAACTCACTCCACACACTTTGCTTCAGAGTCCGCCTGCAAGATCTGCTCACTCTGACGTTCGGATATTTTGCAGTTCTGAGCATTTTACCCATGTCATCAATACTTGCAGTAGAGTTTAAGAGTATCACTACAATATTTAAGACAGACAGACAGACAGACAGACAGACAGATAGATAGAAAGATAGATGGATGGATAGAAGGATGATAGATAGATGGATGGATAGAAGGATGACAGACAGACAGATAGATGGATGGATGGATAGATGGATAGAAGGATAGATAGAAGGATGATAGATAGATGGATGGATAGAAGGATGACAGACAGACAGATAGATGGATGGATGGATAGATGGATAGAAGGATAGATAGAAGGATGATAGATAGATGGATGGATAGAAGGATGACAGACAGACAGATACAAACCCAATTCCAAAAAAGTTGGGACACTGTACAAATTGTGAGTAAAATTTTTTTACAAATCTCATAAACTTGTATTTTATTCACAATAGAATATATATAATATAATATAGAATATATATAACATATCAAATGTTGAAAGTGAGACATTTTGAAAAAGTTCTAGAACAACATATGCTCCCATCCAGACGTTGTCTCTTTCAGGGAAGACCTTGCATTTTCCAACATGACAATGCCAGACCACATACTGCATCCATTACAACATCATGGCTGCGTAGAAGGATCTGGGTACTGAAATGGCCTGCCTGCAGTCCAGATCTTTCACCCATAGAAAACATTTGGCGCATCATAAAGAGGAAGATGCGACAAAGAAGACCTAAGACAGTTGAGCAACTAGAAGCCTGTATTAGACAAGAATGGGACAACATTCCTATTCCTAAACTTGAGTAACTTGTCTCCTCAGTCCCCAGACGTTTGCAGACTGTTATAAAAAGAAGAGGGGATGCCACACAGGGGTAAACATGGCCTTGTCCCAACTTTTTTGAGATGTGTCGATGCCATGAAATTTAAAATCAACTTTTTCCCTTAAAATTATACATTCTCAGTTTAAACATTTGATATGTCATCTGTTGTATTCTGAATAAAATATTGAAATTTGAAAGTTCCACATCATTGCATTCTGTTTTTATTCACAATTTGTACAGTGTGCCAACTTTTTTGGAATCGGGTTTGTAGATGGATGGATAGAAGTATGATAGATAGATAGATGGATGGATGATAGACAGACAGACTATGGACTCTTTTACCTCAGTCATGTAGTTTCAGTGAGTCATGTTAAACATTGTAGCATCAGCGACATCTGCTGGTTAAGCGGCATGCAGATTATGTATTTTTTTTCTACTTTCTGCGAAATATATATATTTTTTTAAAGTTAGCACAGCCACACTTTTTTTTTTATTTTTTAAATGCTTCTTGGTTTAATGTTTTATTATATTTAGTTATTTCTAAGTATTGCATAGGTGTTGAAATACATTTAGATTTACCATTATTACAACAAGTGTTTTTACATTTGAGTGTCTTGAAACATTCCCAACAAATAAATTAATGAATAAATGATTTAATTAATGTTAGGTGAAATATTAATTTTATGGCATTAAAGTGAATACAATTCCATATAGTTTACTATTTTTATGTGGCATCTTCATTCCAATTAATTTTGGTCTGAACATTTACCTCATCTAAGAACAAAACCACACTAAAATGGGTCATCTTTTGGTAATGTTCATAACATGTACTATGCCAAGTCACAGTAAAATTTATTCTGTTTATGAAGCTTTTGGGGCACAATATATTACTGAGCATATTTGTTTAAAAATGTTTTATGCTGTGCTTCCAAGTCCAAAACTTTACCTAAAAGGGGCCATATGCTAAAATTAAACAACTTGGATTCAGTTGGTAAAGAAATCACTTTAATTCTGTACATCACCAACTTAAAAAAAATAAAGAGACTAAAATGAGAGAACAGGACAATAGCTACATCTTCAGGAAAAACTGGAAAAATGTTAGTCTAGTCTCCATTTTCCACCGGGCTCTCCTGGGTATCATCACTTTCCATCTTCTCATCATCTAAAAAGATGACCAAACACCAATTTAGACCATTAAACAGGCATATGATTACAACCTGATCAGAACGAAAACGAATTTTTGGACACTGCAAAGCAGATCTGGATCAGTATCCATCTTTGTCCTCCACTCTTTATTCAGTTAAACTACTTACTCTCCAAAGTCTGTTGAAGTTCCTGAATCGTGGTGAGAAGGACGTGGAACTGTTTCTTACGAAGTTCCAACTGAACATGGTTAAAAAAAAAAAAAAAAGATCAGAGAGTAAATATTTAAGTATACAAAATCATCAAAAAATACCACATTCCCTTACCTTGTCCTCCACATTCTCTTTGATGTGTGAAAGCTGCTGAAGCTCTTTGTCTAAAGCCTCAAGCTGCCTGCAGAAAATAAGACCACAGAAGGATGTACAGAATACAGATTTAATACACAGTCAACCAGGTAATAAATAAATGTTAATATACAAGTGATATGACCTAAACATGAACTTCAAACCTACTTTAAGGTCTCATGTCTGTCTGGATGTTGCTTGATAACTCTGGCCAAAGCATCATACTCTACAAATAGGAGCATTAAATTGGAGAACACAAATTAGAGACACAACCAAAAAAAAAAAAACAATAAAAGTACAAAATGTCCGTTTTCTCCAAAGGAGTTGTACTGAACCTTGGCGGTTTTTTCGTATCCTTTTCGCTCTCTGGATTTCCTTTTTGCACTCTGCAATTTTTTCATGGGCTGATGTTATACTTTTCTCTATATTGAAGAGAAGAAAACAAGAATATTTTGCTTAGTAAATGAACAAATGGTAATGATACCTGACAAAGTCACACATGCACAACAACTGGAGATCTTACCAATATCTGCATAGATTGCTTCATAATTCTCCATTTCTTTCAGGTTCATGTCGTACACAAGCAGGGTTTTCCCCATGGAGAATTCACACTGAGCCAAAGATGTCACCATCCTCTGATACTGTGAGAACCTACAGCAACAGAGACAAGCATGCAAGTCATTATCCATTATACAATCAGAGGAATAAGGTACATCATAAAGAAATGATACAGATCGCAGATTATAATAATAGTTTAAATTACCCTTCCTCTGGTGAGAAATTGGAATGGCACCATTTGTTAAAGCTCTTCATAAGCACATTAATGCGCCTATCATCTCCAGCTCCATCTCCATCGATAAGAAGACGCTTCCGAATAACCTCATCTGTGAAACGATACAGACACAGATGCCATTTAAGAAGTATTGTTGAAGCTAACTACACATTAAACCACATAAAAACAGCTCATGCTCTAAAATATCATAGCAAACAAATTTGGCCAAAGTCACATAACATGCCCATTATTTCAGAAGGGCTTCAAGACCGCATAAAATGTTTTTAAAAGCATAAAATATGCGTACAATCATTATATATGCATTTTCACAAAAATAAATAAATCACAAAAAAATATTATCACCAAGAACTCTGGTAACGTCTCAAGTAGGATGCTTGAAGAAGCCTACCTACAAAGCTACCTGAAAAACTATACGCAAGTGTACCAAGAGCAAAAGCAGTTTTAAACGCAAAGGGTGGTCACACCAAATGTTGATTTGATTTAGTTAATAGAAGTTAATTTATAAATAAAATCTATTTATGACATTATTTTTGAAAGCATCCTCACTTTTCAGCATTTTTACACAAGTGCCTAAAGCTTTTGACAGTACTGTAGCTTTGCAGGTAGGTTTCTTCAAGTGTCTTGGAGACATTGGCACAGTTCTTCTGGATTTAGTCTGTCTCAGTTTTTTCCTGTTTCTTCATGTCATTTCAGACAGACTGGACGATGGTGAGATCAGATCTGGCTGCTTCAGACTCCTTATGCATACAAAACTCTCACTGGATTATTACAATTAATGGCAAAGGAATGTTTAGAAATGTAAACTGATATTTCCTACTGACACACTACAGACATATATATATATATATATATATATATATACACACACACACAATATAATTATACGCATATCTTTTTATAAAAAAGTTACACGTTTGTATATTCCTAAAGCCCTTCGAAACTCTTACTAATTTTAGTGACATGTTATCCAAGTAAATGAAATAAGATTTATATTCAACATTTTATGGGTGTTTTAGTGCAGGGCTGTCCAAACTCGGTCCTGGAGGGCCGGACAACACCGGTGTCCTGCAGAGTTTAGCTCCAACTTACCTCAACACACCTGACTGGAAGTTTCTAGTATGCCTAGTAAGAGCTTGATTAGCTGCTTCAGGAGTGTTTAATTAGGGTTGGAGCTAAACTCTGCAGGACACCGGCCCTCCAGGACAGAGTTTGGACAGCCCTGTTCTAGTGCATCAGTTTTAGCGTATCACGTGGCTAACTAGCTATGATTCCTCCTTTTAAGTGAGTTTCTTTAGTTTACAATAACACATAGTCGGGCACCTTTGTAATAAATCACGCTGATTTGCCACATAAATAACAAACAAATCCTTACCATCAGTGATGCTACCCATTCTCCAATAAGCTAACTGAACTATTTGAAAAAACTTTATTGACATGCGCGCACGGACACATAAGGGCATCAGAGCCCCGCCTCTGTTGCGAAGCAAATGAGCCGACCCCACAGCACGAATCACAGCAGTTTCCTAAATGGCAAGGTTTTGTTTCATCATTATTCAAGTCATTTAGAAGTTGTGGGTAAATTACTCTTTCAAACGTTAAAACTACTCGTGTGACTTCCAGAAATGCTGAACAGGTAGGCAGTTAATTCGTTTTTGACAATGGTGAGAAGTCCGACTCAATTTCGAGAATCGGTTCATTAGAACAATTCGTTTCAAAGAACCGTTTAAAACAAAAAGAAAAAAAGAAACGATTCAGGAATTCTTTTACGCAATAACATCAGTTCAGTTTGTTGTAGCCATGATTTAGCTTATAAAAACATAGTCATTTATATAAAATGAAAGTCATTAAACATAAATATATTATGCTTTCACATAAAAAAATGACAATTTATCGACAAAGATTGTTTGTCATGTTTTTTCCATGTTTTAGTACAGGCCTACGTACTGTTACTATCGGCTCACTTAACGGGTCTTGACTTATTACGACTTTTTTTAATCGACTGTTCCCGGTTCAAAGTGTCGATTCCACTGCGAATCGAATCGTTTTTGTGAGCCGGTGTTCTGACGATTTGTGCTACCCGCTCAGATTGTGCTACCTCCCAATAAAAAGATAGGGAACACAAATCGATAGCGAAAAATGCTTCCTATCAGATTGTGCTACCAGCATCTTATTGATGAGGTTTGAGGCTTTTTTAATGTCCATACCTACCCCTACCCTAAACCTACCCTTACCCTAAACTTACCCTTAAAACAATGTAAATATATTTTTGGTATCACAATCTGATAGGTAGCATGTTTCGTCGGTACACCGGAGAACTTTTTGTTCTCCGAAAGATCCGACTCAAATATTCGATTCAGCCTAAACTGGCCCTGCGTCTCAATATCCATCCTAGTATGTGAGATTAGAATAAGTGTGTCCCAAAGCATAGTATGCTGAAAAGAGTATGCCAAAAGTCCCCGGATGGTTTACTATTTTAGGTCGATTTTTAAAGTGTGGATCCATGTACCCTCTAATGGCTAAAATTGGCCACAATTTTCGCTTTTGGCGAAGGATTCGGTCCAGAACTACAAACACGAATAAAACTCGTTAGAAAAACTACAAACATGGCGGATGGAAGGTTAGGTAGAGAGGTTTACCAAAAGGGGTTTGAGTTACTAATAATCAACATTTAACCTGGTAAAAAATATTTATTTATAGTTTCTACAACAGTAATGTTAACTTTTATAAACATCCATTTGGTCGTGAACTTTTAAATGCATCAATATGCAGAAAATATGAGCAGAGGTCTCCGAGACTGGCAGATCAATGTGCTACTTTTTTTCTCTCCAGTATGGTAGGAAGTTAAATTAAATTAAATGTGGAGGATGTTAACTGTGACAAGATGATTGACAGGCCAGTTTACAGTGACAGGGTGAGTGTAACAGGTGCAACAGAGCGGTCCTTTAAAGACGCAATTGTGTGACGTGATAGTACAGGTGAATTAAAGCAAAAGGAGCCCCTACCAAGTATTGAGTACATGTACAGTAAATGAACATACTTTCCAGAAGGCCAACAATTCACTAAAAATTATGTGTGTATTATATTAATATGAAGTATTCTAATTTGTTGAGATAGTGAATTGGTGGGTTTTTGTTAAATGTGAGCAAAAATCATCACAATTAAAAGAACCAAAGACTTAAACTACTTCAGTCTGTGTGCATTGAATTTATTTAATACACGAGTTTCACAATTTGAGTTGAATTACTGAAATAAATGAACTTTTCCACGACATTCTAATTTATTGAGATGCACCTGTATATCCCAAAGCTTGCCTACTCCTCTACTACACATTCAAAAGTGTGTACTTTTTCTTCACCAAAAGAGTACATATTTTAAGGGCGTAGTATAAGTAGGCACAGTGAGACGCTGCATTTGACAGTAATGGTCGTAGATCCGCGAATCGGTTAATTTAAAACTTATTTTAAAAGAACCGTTTTAAAAGCCGATTCTTTTATTCCGTATCATAAGTTTTTTTTTGTAGCAATGAGTCAGCTCATGAAACATTAAGTAATTTAGAACATCAATAAAATATGCATTTAATTATATTGTTATCAGCTCAGTCACTCATCGATTCTTGGCTCATTATATTCGAACATATTCATGTTCAAAGTGTCGGTTGCACTGCGAGTCGAATCGGCTTAGTGAACTTATTCATTGAAAAGATCCGACTCAAAAGATTCTCAAATCGCTACAGAACATCCCTAAACGGCAAGGTTTTTCCCCCCTCATTATTATATCGCCAAAGTCATTTCAAAGTTGTGACGGCTGTGTGTGGTTTTGATTAGTATATATATATATATATATATATATGAAATAGCGTTATAGCGAAGTGCAGTAGCAGGCTGTGTTTCAAAACCCACTGAGCCGCCTACCTAGACAGCCTATTTGGGCCTCCGAGGGCGCGTCTGAGACGCTCGAAAAGCTGTTGTGAAAGCGTCCCACTCCCAACTACGCAAATGACTCACAAAAACGCACTGGAGCGTTACAAGCCCGCGACCGACGCCCAGAAATGCTGTCCAGATAGGCAGCGCTCTCGCTTTTGACACACCACCATACTGACCAGTGACAGGCGTGCTCGGTGCATGCGTGCTGCTGGAGTCAGCCAGTGACGTTCTTGTCCCAGAATGCTGCCTGGTAAACAGACATGGAAGCACCTGGTGTAGACCTCCACAGTCACTGAGCACCTCACTCGCTCTTTGAACTGATCTTCATTTTCAATACACCCTAAAGCCTGCGCCTTTGTTCTCTCTGGAGCTCAACCAGGACCTCTGAAGTCCAGGGCATTGGTAAGAGAGCAATGATGACATCGAGATCAGCTGCTAATGTCTGTTCTGCCAGTTAGCCAGTTGCATGCTACAGCAGTGCCACCAATGGCTGGCTTGAGCTGCTCAGTTAGCGAGGAAGCTAAACCTGCTGCCGTCCCCCTCCCCCTCTTATGTGTGTAACATTTTATTTTGGTGATGTATTACTCTAGTTTACTTTGTTCGTTTCGCTTTGTGACAAACCCGCTATGTTTAGTCCTTAAAGAAAAGTTATTGTAGGAGCCATTCTAATGGCTGGTGGATCTTGGCATTATTGCTTTCACTTTCCCAAGTGCACTTGCTCAGTTGAAGTTAACTAGTGGATGCAAACAAGTGGACAAGGCTAGAAATGAATGGAGTCATAAGAGTGGTTTAAATGAGTAAACATTAGCATTAAACAGGTTTAAAACTTCAAGGACATAACATTTTACAGTGGCTCATGTCTCTCAAAGTTGAAAATCAAACTTTACACAAAAGGGGAATCAATGAGGAGGGGAAAAATAGGGGTGTTTACAGAATCTGCTCACATACTTTTCTTTTGCATAATTGTCTTTACCTAGCTTTAAAGTGTTTTTTTTTCTGGATATGGATTATTGTTTAGTTTTGTGTTAGGCAAAAATTAGCTCAAACATTTTAAGTCAAGTCGTGTGTGTGTGTGTATGTATATATATATATATATATATATATATATAATGATTGTATATATTTTTCAGCATGTTATGTAATTTTAGATATAATAAGCTGATTGTATATTTTTAAAAATAATTTTACATATAAATATATAAACCGTTTAACTATTTCTTCAAATTAAAGTCTCATGTCTCATGCTGTTTTAACAGCACTTCAAAGATATTGTAATAAACAAGCTTTGTACATCATGGCTTCAGCTGAGCATGCTAAATTTGGAATATTAATCGTTTTCAGTTGTAAGGTGTTGACCAAGAGTGGGTGTTTGTGCTGGAAACTGAAATGCTTATATAGTTTTGCAGAATGATACACAGACTGAAGGGGAAATCTTTGTCACCACAAAGAACATCTCATCATAAGTCATAAATAAGCCTCCTGTTTCTCTCATGCCAACGCTTGATGCGTAATGCATTCATCACTTTCCATTGACACAAGTAACAGGCTGATAGTCATCCAATTAAAATCAGAATGCTGTTCGTGTATATCTGTTATTTCCTCTCTGTTTTGAAATTAGTTTTAAGTCAATTATAATTTATTCAGATATGTATTGCAATTACTTTTTTCGTTTTACATAAATGGATGAAGTCATACAGTGAAAACTTTGCTTATCATTATGTTAGTTAATTAGGTTATGAATTTGACGTTGCACTAAGCATATGCTAGAAAGTCAAAACGTTTTCACTGGTTCCTTATATTCCTGAGACGGATTATCAGACTGTCAACTGAAGGGCTCTCAGATGGTTAGCCAGGGATAGTCGTTATTGGATTGGATTACTCTGTAGCGACAGGCTCCTCCATAAGTAGATCTTGAGCAAGTAAAAAACTGTAGAGAAGAAAGCCACAGGCTCCTCTGTCAAAAAACAAATTGCTAATTTTCCGAAATTGTGATTATTATACACTGAGTACTAAAATAATGCTGCTAACATTCATCTGTCCCTTCATCTGTTTGCTTTCTGCAGATTCCCTCCCCAGCTTGTGTGGCAGTCTGGAATCACCATAACTGATGAGGATCTACTGACTTGACCAATTTTGGTTAAATTTTTTACTTTTGACAAGGTATGAAATAATGTTATGTCAAAAATGAAATAATGAAGACAATATCACTCCAGGTTATTTTTATTTGATAAAATATAAGGGCATATTAGATTAATTTTGTGGTTTCTAAACGTATTCCTTTTTAACAACTCATCATTTTTTAGTCCCTCGCAGGTGTAACTATGTCTTTAAAAGAATAGTTCACCCACAAATGAAAATTTGTTGAAAATGTACTCACTCTCAGGGCATCCAAATTTGTTTCTTCATCAGAGCAGATTTGGAGAAATTTAGCATTACATCACTTGCTCACCAATGGATACTCTGCAGTGAATGGGTGCCGTCAGAACAAGAGACTCCAGTCCGTCTGTTAATGTCTTGTGAAGCAAAAGTCTGCATGTTTTTATGAAAAATAATTCCATCATTAAAGGTGCAATAGGTGATTGTCTTCAGAAATTGTTTTTGTTATGCTGGTTGAAAGTCTCTTCACATCCAGATAGCAATCATTAGGTTAAGTGGTCTAAATGTATTTATCTGTGTTTATATATTTTGTGGAAGGCGTAGGACCAAGAAATGTTCGTCCAATCAAAACGCTCGGTCCGAGCGTTTCAAATTGGCTTTCCTACCTGTCTGTCAACGTATGTATCTGCATACCTCTGCGCACCCAGTTCGCGCAGACAGGATACGTCATCAGTGTGTTCACGCACGCTGTGCAGACAGAGCGAGAATGGCAGACAAACATCAACAACCCAATCTTCCTTCCTGGTATTGTAGTACTTTTAAAGTTTTCTCACCGGTTAATAAAACATGATGTAGCCCAGCGTTTCCCAATTCCAGTCCTCGCGATTCAGATAACCAGCTCTTTAGAAGTGAGCTACGTGCATGAACTGTGTTCCGATCGATATGATCCCTACACAGTGTTCATTGCTCCCTCCTCCCTGAGTCGGGGGAAATCTGTTGAAGATTACTTCACTTCAGAACATGGGCTGGAATTGGGAACCGCTAATGTAGCCTATTGTAGTAATGTTGTCTCTGGTCTGTGAGCGTAAATGCGTTCAGTGGCGTGGCTTTGGACGGCGATTGCAGGGAGGGTGGGACGTTCGCTTTCAGTGCTATCAGGCTAAAGTTAGCATTTTCAAAGATCTCCTACTGCACCTTTAAGGTGTTTTAACTTTAGACGGTCACTTTTGGAAGAAATTCCAGTCCACATTTCATAATAGTGCTTCCTCTAGTGAAAAAGTCCATCCCCTGTTGTACTTCCACATCAAAATCCAACTGTTTAGACTGTTAGTTTTTGACTGTTTTTGCTGGTAAACAGTGCTTCATCTGAGCATATTTCTCTCCTGATTCATACGAGAGTACTCCATATTGTGGAGAAAACAATATTATGGATAGAGAACTCATATTTTAGCTAGAAGCAACGGTTTGAAGTTAAAATGTCTTGATGGATTTGTTTCTTGCAAACACCCTGCGTTTCACTTCATATTCACAAGATGTTAATTAATGGACTTGAGTCCTGTGGATTACTTGTGGATTATTGTAATGTTTTTATCAGCTGTTTGGATTCTTATTCTTATTCTGACGGCACCCATTCACTGTAGAGGATCCATTGGTGATCAACTGATGTAATGATAAATTTCTCCAAATCTGTTAAAAAAGAAGAAGATTAAATTCTACATCTTGAATGGCCTAAGGGTGAGTAAATTTTCAGCAAATTTATATTTTTGAGTGAACTATACTTTTAAAAGGCTATGGTAGTACATTTTTAATAGACGCATATTATAAAATAGTTGTAAAAAAAAAATCCACTTTAAGGACTATAATACACTCAAGGAGGGAAAACAGAATAAATCCTAATAATCAAAAAAATTTTGCTATAAATTTTCTCAATAGACCAGCTCCTGCATATCTTACAGAAATAACGTATGTTTAATATGAACACTTTAAATTAGGTAATGACTCATAATTTGACTGCATGAAGCACAAATTCATCTTAAAGCTATTTTGCATCCAATGAAAACCTGTTTGCCTCTATTATTTGTTTATTTATTTGGATCCCCATTAGCTATGCCCTAAGGCATTGCTAGTCATCCTGGGGTCCACACAACACTTAACATTCATACATTATTACATATATTAAAAAATAAAAATTTTAATACATTCTCCACATTCCAAAGCATCTCTATAAACATTTCTTCCACCCTTTTAATATCTATAACACCTACTATATAAAAAACGTATTGCTTATTCAACTAATTTCTATTCCTCAACCTCCTATAAGTACAGAATTCTAAGCTGTGCCTTTACCTGCCTTTTAAAATAAAATTTTCGTGTTATCCTAATTAATGACAATGGTAAAAGATTCCATGATTTCATTGCCCTAAATGTTACTGTATGTTTAAGAAAATTAGTTTTAGAATTAGGGAGTAGAAATCTACCCTCCGTTGCTCGTCTAGTAGCATATTTATGTGACTGAACATTAGATTGTAATTGATTTTACTGATCCAATGGAGTTTTAAAATGTAAAATCTTCCATGTTGATAACAATATTGCAGCAATCATCCTATCTTAGCCATTTAAGATCAAAGTGCATACTATTAATATTCGTACCATACGGACACTGGAGTATTAACCTCGCTGCCTTTTGTACCAACTGGAGTTCCTCAAATCCTTTTTTGTAGCATTGGCCCATATAATCTGACAATAGTCCAGCTGTGTGAAGAAGAGAGTGTCCAATATTATTTTCATTATATCAACGTAAGATATTGTCTACATCTCCTTACTACAGCTACCACCCTTTCCATTCTCTTCACTGTGTTCTCAATATGCTTTGACCATGACAATTTATTATTCAGGGTGATACCTTTTTTTGCTTCCTTAATTTGCTGAATAAGTGTTTTATTTATATATATAACTTCTAATTCTAAATATTTATATATAAATCGTCTAATTTGTTTTAGATGTATTTAGTATCAACTTGTTATCTAAAATCCACTTTTCTATACTCTCCAACTCCTCATTCAAAATGATCTATTATCTGTTCTTATTCTAGATGAATTGGCCCAGACATATTCGATTGTATATGAGACACATTCGTGCAAGTGGAGAAATGGCTAAGTATAGCCTAGAATTTATTTGCCAGTGCCTGTGCTCCAAAATGTGATTCATAACATGTGGCTGATCAGAGGACATTCATTTTAGAGCACGCACAAGTGAAAGAAATAAGTTAGGGTT
>NW_015505181.1:3648767-3665432 GCF_001515645.1 Sinocyclocheilus grahami
TGTGTTTTTCTGTCAATATGGGGTCCTGTGTGTACATTAATGAGGAAAAAAAATGAACTTAAATGATTTTAGCAAATGGCTGCAATATAACAAAGAGTGAAAAATTTAAGGGGGTCTGAATACATTTCCTACTACTTGTTTCCCTTCTGTTTTCAGTTTTTAATAACCAATTCTTACTATGTGTTTCCAGATCCTTACTATCACTACCACTCGCAAACCACGCATCACACATTGTAGGCAGCGCAATCCTAACAACCTGCGCACTTAGGAGGTCATAAATGTATCGGGTGTCAGGGTTACCATGGAACCAGGGGCCTGTTCGGCTTCCTGGGGTGTTACAGAGTATTTGTTAAATCTAGATAACAAAATATATATTGTGTGTTTGAGTGGTCCAGACGCTACACTTCTATTACTAGTCATTCAAGACTAAACATCATGCCCCTGACAGAGACCTGGATCAAACCAGAGGACAATGCTACACCATCTCTTGAGTATCAACAGCTCCTTTGAATCACATTCAGCCACTATTACCCACCCTCTTAAAATCCATTTTATAGTTGTTTATCGACCCCCTGGGCCACTAGGTAACTTTGTGGAAGAAATAGATGTGCTGATCCCAACCTTTCCTGAGGATGGTACTCCCCTAGTTATGCTTGGCTCTTGATCTTGATTGCCTCTTTTGATCTCAAGTGAGTGTTAACTACGGCTACTCACAAATCAGGCAACCAACTGGACCTTATTTACACACGACACTGCTCCACTGATCATGTACTGGTTACTCCACTGCACACCTCGTATCACTTCCTCCTCACTCTTAAACTCAACATGGTTCTTGACACAACACATACCACTACACGTCACTTTTCGGCATAACCTACGCTCGCTCTCACCCTCCCGGCTATCTGCTATGGTTTCATCTTCGCTTCCTTCCCCTGAACCGTTATCATCTCTTGATGTTAACAGTGCTACTGATACTTTCTGCTCCACTCTTACGTCTTGTTTAGACACTGTCTGCCCCTTGTCTTGCAGGCCAGCTCGTACCACCTCTTCTGCCCCTTGGCTATCTGATGTGATCTCCGTGAGCATCGTTCAATGCTCAGAGCTGCAGAAAGTGTATGGCGCAGATCACAAAATCCTACTGACCTTAATATATATCGATCACTCCTCTCTTCATTCTCTGCTAATGTCTCCACTTCTAAAAAGACATACTATCACAACAAAATTAACAATTCGCCTAACTCTCGCATGCTCTTTAAAATATTATCCTCCCTCCTTTGTCCTCCCCCTCCTTCATCAACTCTAACAGCTGATGACTTTGCCACATTCTTCATTAATAAAATTACAAATCTCAGTGCACAATTTGCCACAACACAAACTGTCAAACACATCTTACCAGCAAACATACACTAATTTTCATCCTTTTCTCCACTCTCTGAGGCAGAAGTCTTTAAACTCATCCTTTCCAATCATCCTACTACTTGTCTGCTTGATCCTATTCCATCTCATCTCCTTCAAGCCATTTCTCCTGTAGTTGTACCTGCACTCACTCACATCATTAACATATCCCTTCACACTGGAACTACAGACCGGTTTCCCTTCTTCTTTTCATTGCAAAAACACTTGATCGAGCTGTGTTCAACCAAGTCTCTGCCTTTCTCACACAGAACAACCTCCTCGACAGCAACCGGCCTGGCTTCAGAAGTGGACATTCGACCGAGACTGCCTTGCTCTCAGTTGTTGAAGCCCTAAGACTGGCAAGAGCAGCTTCCAAATCTTCTATACTTATCTTGCTGGATCTGTCCGCTGCTTTTGATACGGTGAACCACCAGATTCTCCTGTCAACCCTATTGGAAAATGGCATCTCAGGAACTGCACGCCAGTGGTTTGAGTCTTACCTCTCAGATAGGTCCTTCAAGGTATCTTGGAGAGGTGAGGTGTCCAAGTCGCAACATCAAGATACTGGGGTGCCTCAGGGCTCAGTTCTCGGACTACTTCTCTTCTCTGTCTACATGGCATCACTAAGTTCTGTCATTCAGAAACATGGCTTTTCATATCACTGCTATGCTGATGACACTCACCTCTACCTCTCATTCCATCCTGATGATTCGACAATAGCTGCTCGCATCTCAGCATGTCTGACAGACATTTCTTGTTGGATGACAGACCATCATCTTCAACTCAACCTGGCTAAGACAGAACTGCTTGGGGTTTCAACAAACCCATCACTTTACCATGTAAAACCAATCACAAACCATAACTCCTTCAAAAACAGCTAGAAACCTTGGAGTTGTGATTGATAAGCTGAATTTCTCAGACCACATTGCTAAAACTGCCCGGTTCTGCAGATTTGCTTTATACAACATTAGGAAGATCAGGCCCTTTCTTTCAGAACATGCAACACAACTCCTTGTTCAAGCTCTTGTTCTATCCAGGCTGGACTATTGCAATGCTCTTTTGGCAGGTCTTCCAGCCACTTCTATCAAACCTCTACAATTAATCCAAAATGCCGCTGCAAGATTAATCTTTAATGAGCCGAAAAGAATGCACGTCACACCTCTGTTTATCAATTTGCACTGGCTACCAGTAGCTGCTCGTATAAAATTCAAGGCATTAATGTTTGCCTACAAAACCACCACTGGCTCTGCACTCCTTTACCTAAATTCATTACTTCAGAATTATGTGCCATCTAGAAGCTTGCGTCCTGCAAAAGAACGATGCATTATTGTGCCATCTCAAAGAGGCACAACATCACTTTCACTGACTTTTTCATTAACTGTTCCCTCCTGGTGGAATGACCTGCCCAACTCAGTCCTTAGCCATCTTCAAAAACGATCTTTATTTGACCCTCAAACACTTCCTATTCTATTTTAATTCTACTTTATTTATCTTCTTTTTTATAAAAAAAAAACACTAGCTTTCTATTTTTTCTATTCTATCTACTTGTTTTTCTTTGTTTGTGTGTGTGTATAATATATATAAACACCTTGCTACGTGTACTGTGTTAGACTAACTGAGACTTGTCATTTGCACATATATTGTTGATATATATATATATATAAACCTTGCTACGTGTACTGCGTTAGGCTAACCGAGACTTGTCATTTGCACTTACATATTGTTGCTCTTTTGTTAGTTTTGATTGCTTGATTGTCCTCATTTGTAAGTCGCTTTGGATAAAAGCGTCTGCTAAATGTAAATATATATATATAAAACATAGTCTTTAACTATACCCCTAACTTTAATTATCAACCAGATAGTGAAAATTTGCAACGTTTGGTAAAGAATTGCAGCAATGCAGGTTCGCTCAACTGAGTCCGATTGTTCTTTAGATAAACTACTGTTAAATATGTCAAATCTAGATATGCTTAATACCAGTGTGAGAAAACAATGCTCAGTGCATTAAATGATTAATCCATGACTGTCATTAAAATGGCCTGCTAACTTGCCATGTAGACATCTCTCCATTGTTTGCCAAATGCACTATTGTCTTAACCGCTTTAATTCTCGTTCTTTTTTTAAGTGAACACATTTGTTTTGCTCCTTGGAAATCTCAGTGTAACAAACTGCATGCACTGAAAAAAATTGGAAGTGAAAGTACTGTATTTGTTTTATTTCTGGTAATAATTGTAACTGGCGGGAAACTACTATTTATTTTATTTATTCATCAATTTGCTGAGTAAGATCCATCAGAAAGTGGCAAACAACATATATATATATATATACAGTGGGTACGGAAAGTATATATACATATATACATACATACATACATACATACATACATACACACAGTATATCTAAGAATAGGCATATTTCTTTTGACTTTTACTTTGCTTTTTAATGTAACCATTTATAATGTGAATCAGTCAGTCAAACTAGGACTCTGACTTTCCTTACTGGTCATAAGTGTGACCCTTAACATGTTTACATGTATTGATAACAATTTTTATATGAAAAGGTCATCTTAAAGGGATAGTGAAAAGTGAAAATTTTATCATTACTTACTCGCCCTCATGTTGTTCCAAATCTGTATGAATTTCTGAATTTCTTCTGTTGAACATGAAGTTCTTTTAAAAAAAAGTTATTTTGAAGAATGTAACCAAACTTACTAATTTTTGGGGAAACTCTCCCTTTAATGATACAGTAGTAATAATAATAATACATAATTTAAATATAATCATAGTTGAGGTATACCTATGATGAAAATTACAGGCCTCTCTCATCTTTTTAAGTGGGAGAACTTGCACAATTGGTGGCTGACTAATTACTTTTTTTCCCCACTGTAAATATGTTTCAGATAGGGTAGTTTTATCTATAGGAACTGTTTTACATGCTTCCTTTCAGATGGACAAACTGAAATGAAACGGCTCTGGTCTTGTAACTATTTACATCCGTCTTGCAAAAATGTTAAAGTGAAATCAAGATAGTCTGCATTTTTATTTCTATTTGATAACTCTGTATAAAAACACATGGGCAACATATTTTAGACCCTTTATATTCAAAAGACCCTACATGTCGGTCACAAATATTACTAGTGGGATTAAATGGGTTACTTTTGTTCTAGGTCAAACAAAGTCATACAAAGGAGTAGGTATCTTTTTTTATTACCCAGAAAAAAAAGTATTTTCATGTAATGAGGAATTCCCGAGCCGATTGATTCACCTTTTTAATTAAAACATATTAAGATATACGTTTTTAATATGTGTGTGACAGCATAATAAAGTAAACATTCCTCCCAGATTTCCTTACTATTTCGCACATTCGCTTCAGTGAAAGGAAGTTTTGAGGTCGTCCTTAAACTTTTATCTCCGTAATCTGCTCTTAACGTGTGTTTCGTGACACGCTGCCTCGTGCGGCACGCATCGGAGAACGAAAGACAGCCGAGCTCGCTCGCTAGTGAGTGAATCGCGTATTCGGCTCAATGTCATTCATTGAAGGAATCCGTTCGGCCGCCTTTAAGCGCTCACTGCTGTGTTGTTACATTGTAGCGGAAAGAATGTCGGAAAGGGCCGATGATGACGTCAGGGGGGAGCAGCAGCAGCAGCGCAGAGCGGCCAGGCAGCTGAAGCAGCGGGGAGAAGCCTCCACAGCAATGGCGACTGTTGCGGAGCGCAGATCCCTGCCTAGTCCTGAAATAATGCTGGGACAGCCTTGGAGCAGCTGGGTCGATGCTGTGAAACTCTACGGGAGCGACGGTGAGTTGATCGGCCGCCGTCGGCCATTGCGTTTCAGCGGGCAAGCCGCGTCAGATCGCGAGCGTTTGCCCGATTGCGTGCAGTTTTGAAATGTTAAGAAACGCGAGAACAAGCCAGCAAGTGTAACTATTTATGTAACACGATCCAAATCGCTTCCTCAGGTACAGAATTGGAAGAAAGTTTGAAAGAGTGCGGGAAAAATCGCGAAGCCATGAGACTCTGCGGAGACGGTAAGTAGTGTTGCTTTCTCTGGTCAAAGGTGTGTTTTTGTTTTGGTGCTGTGTGCACACTTTTCACGCACCGGCTCACCGTGAAACAAGTGCAGCTGACTTGACAGTACTAGCCCTGAAAACTGTTATTACGATAGTTATAACAGGCGTTAAAAACGAGCTGTTATATGCATGTTTACATGACTGTAGAAACATTCGTTACTATACAGGTCTGGGTTGCATGTTGGAACTTGTGAGTTTGAATTGAAATGAAATGAAAGTAGTATGAGTATAATACATGCTATATGCATGTAATTGTCATGTTTGAAATGTGTTAAATATGTTCAAACACTGTTATGACATTTGAACCGAAACCTACAAGGCTAATATTTTTGGATAAGTTTCTTGTAGTCACACATTTTATGATACAGTAATTGTTTAAATGTCAGAATTATGAAATCTGAACCATATGTAGAACTATATATTATTACATGACTCTCTGGAATACTTGTGTATAAATACAAATTCAATGTGTAATGCCCAAGTATTTGCTCATTTTGGTAAGTATCCTTTTAATAAGTATAGGAAATGGTCTAATTTAAACACGGACCGGCCGAGATTTTCTTTAGTGTTCCCGGACACCTCAGTGACCTTTTTCATCGCATATAATAAAAGAATTTACGCTCAAATCAGTATTTCATTTATAATTATTAAATATTTGTTAACTAGCTGTTTCATGTTAAAGTTCTGATAACCCTATTTTTATTTTGCGAGCCGACTGTGTTAGATCCTACTTAGATTTAAATGAATATAAGTGACTCAGCTGTATCATTTATGTGTCTAATGATCAAGGTAGTTGTCAATCAGATTTTTAATCCTCCTCTTGTAAATTAAATATGTGTAACTAGTGTTTTAGTAACGCACTGTAGACATCTTACAGTGACCATCACGGCTGTTTTTAAATGTACTACGTTTGAATCTCTTTACTTGACAGATCATTCTAAAAGATCTTAGCTTTATACTTAGTTGCCGTGAGGTTTATAAACATGTCATCGCCAGGCCTCTTTATTGCTCTTTTCTGTTAGTATAGGAAGTGTGAGATACTGTACCTGTCAGGGCATTTATCTAACAGTGCATGTGCATTTGCATTGACAAACAATAGAGCTATCATGTGCACCGCTGCTCCATTGAACAATTTAGAGTAAAGTGGTAAAGCATAAACCTTATGTCTTGAAAGACCAAAGTCGTCGCACAGGAATCTGTCAGATATGTCAACCTTAGGCTTACATAATACGAAAAACAACACCTTTTTGCCTGTATGGGCTGAAATCATTGCTGGTTTTCTGTTGAGCTGTTATCAGTGTCTTTTATTTAAATTCAGAATTAATTAAGCAGGACTGTTCTCAGGTCAGAGGAAAGCCAAAGCATCGAACACATCTTTATCAAGATTTAAGTTTCAGTTTCAGCTTTGTCTACACCTAAAATATTTATGTGTGAGTATGTATTGAAAGCGGCATATGTTGTGCTGCGTATGTGGACGTTATTGCTTCTATGCTTTAGCTTAAGAGCACTCTTGTGCTCTATTATGTTATTGTATAGTCAGGAAAGGGTTATCAACCTGGCCTGCAGGATATTTGAGGAAAAGAAAATATGCTTAAAACATTCATGTTGTCATGGTATGCTACTGTGAGGAACTCGGAGACGAAGGAGCGTGGAGACGAGGAGCGGAATTCAAACATATAGGTTTTAATCAAATCCAGGGAACAAGGAAAACACACGTAGCAAGGGTAGACATATACAATTCCGGACGAAGGAGAACAGAACGGGCTAGAACTCAAATAGGGCAGATAACGAGGGGCAAACAGGTGAGGAGGATAAAATAATGAGACACGGGGAGAAGCTAATGAACTATGATGACAGTAACAGGAAGATAACCAAATAAGGACAAAAACGTAACATGGAGCACGTAGGGGAAGAAAACACACACAGACACGGAACAGAGTCTGACACACATCTATGTATTGTATTAATATAATATATTCATACTGATTTAAAAGAGAGTTCACTTAAAAATGAAAAAATGTCATTTATTCACTCTCATGGTGTTACAAACCTCTATGACTTTCTTTCTTCTGTAAACTTTTTTGAAGGATGTTGGTAACCAAACCATTTTAATGACCATTGACTGTATAGACAAAAAAACATTTCTCAAAATATCTTCTATTATGTTCCACGGAAGAAGGAAAATCAGACAGGTTTGATACAACATGAGGGTGAGTAAATGATAGCAGAATGTTTTTGGGTGAACTGTCATTTTAAAGCTTGTACAGCTCTTGGTTATCAGCTGAACTGAAACAATATAAACACAGAGAGGTAGATGGGAGACTAGGGCTGTGTATCACCAGCAAAGTCACGTTATGATATGTATCACCAATTCACCATACAGGACTGCACTGAATTTCACCTCAGCAGAATTTAGTAAAACAGCTGTTTATTAAACACTACAGTGCCATTTATAACTATAGGCAGATCAGGCAGTTGACCTTTGCATTATGAAGGGCCTCCATAACTGTACCACAGTACAATATAGGTAATGGCATATGTTTCATGTTTACATTGGGCGGCCCCACCAGGTACAATATTCTGATTGTTTGCATCTTGTTTTTAAGCCCATAAATAATAATATACTCGTTCTAATAAATTTATATTGTAATGAACTCATTCGAATATATATTTAAAAGATCATATTTACATTGCTGGTAAGTCATCATTGCACAAATTAACACGCTCTCTACGTTAAAAAAATTAAAAATAGAACAGTTCTAAACTAATGCACTGTCTTCACTGTATCTAACGCACACACGCTCAGTCACTCAAACTGATCACGTTGCGGTCGCACTCAGACATTCAGGAACAAACTTTTTAGAGTGGCCCGCAATTTTAAAGAGCTACATTATCTTTCTCAACAAGGAGCTGATAACATAATTGTTTCTAAAGGAATTAGAGCCACAGCTTCACTGCTAATAGAGAAACACGGCAAAACAGTGATAATTCATACATACACAGCCTCTCTTTCTCTCTCTCTCTCTCTCTCTCTCTCTCTCTCTCTCTCTCTCTTTGTGTCATAAATGAACACTTGATGAATTACACTTTTCTGAGAATAGAATATTGAAGTGGAGGTCAGGGACAAGAAGGTTGTCCCCTCTAAAAATATGATTAAAAACCAGACTGTGCATTGTAAATAACAATGTTTTATACTTTAAATAATTGTGTTAGTAGTAAAACAACACAAACGGGGCAAAAATGCGTTTTAAGTTTAGAAACATTTTGAGTCTCCCCCTCCCTTGCCTCACAGTGCTTTGGTCCAAATGCCTGCTCTCCTCTTTTACATCACTTATACACACACGAGTCCGGTGAGAGAGAACAAAGCCAATAGTTGTGGAACTCCAGTAAGTAAGGCTGTCAAGGCTATTATATTCACTTAAACATCGGATGAAGTGATTATTTTCTCTTTAATACAGATGATGCCAATGTATTTTTCGATGAGTCCGCTATGTTAGCAATAATGTTACCTGCTTGAGGGAAAGGGTTGCCAGATTTTCATAACAAAACCCTCCCAGTTGCTACTCAAAACTAGCCAAAATTATCCACGTTTCGAGGGGGTCCCCCGGTAAAAATCGCATTCGGGGGGATAAAATACACATTATTGGGGTCGCTTCGGACGTGAAAAACAACCCGCGGCAACAGTGATAAAGTAGCCCAATTCCACAAAGAGCTACATTATCTTTCTCAACAAGGAGCTGATAACATAATTGTTTCTAAAGGAATTAGAGCCACAGCTTCACTGCTAATAGAGAAACACGGCAAAACAGTGATAATTCATACATACACAGCCTCTCTTTCTCTCTCTCTCTCTCTCTCTCTCTCTCTCTCTCTCTCTCTCTCTTTGTGTCATAAATGAACACTTGATGAATTACACTTTTCTGAGAATAGAATATTGAAGTGGAGGTCAGGGACAAGAAGGTTGTCCCCTCTAAAAATATGATTAAAAACCAGACTGTGCATTGTAAATAACAATGTTTTATACTTTAAATAATTGTGTTAGTAGTAAAACAACACAAACGGGGCAAAAATGCGTTTTAAGTTTAGAAACATTTTGAGTCTCCCCCTCCCTTGCCTCACAGTGCTTTGGTCCAAATGCCTGCTCTCCTCTTTTACATCACTTATACACACACGAGTCCGGTGAGAGAGAACAAAGCCAATAGTTGTGGAACTCCAGTAAGTAAGGCTGTCAAGGCTATTATATTCACTTAAACATCGGATGAAGTGATTATTTTCTCTTTAATACAGATGATGCCAATGTATTTTTCGATGAGTCCGCTATGTTAGCAATAATGTTACCTGCTTGAGGGAAAGGGTTGCCAGATTTTCATAACAAAACCCTCCCAGTTGCTACTCAAAACTAGCCAAAATTATCCACGTTTCGAGGGGGTCCCCCGGTAAAAATCGCATTCGGGGGGATAAAATACACATTATTGGGGTCGCTTCGGACGTGAAAAACAACCCGCGGCAACAGTGATAAAGTAGCCCAATTCCACAGGAAAACTGCGGACTTGGCAACACTGTGACGGATAGTAATGTCTACAACAGACACGACCTCTGTTGTGGCATGACCACAACAGCTTTAAGTTGTCTAATTTGGTACGGTCTCCCTGCTGCACTAATAGTAGTAAGCCATTCCTCTGTATATAAATATCCTTACAAGTACAATTTTAGCTGTATTATTTGTGTCCCCTTCAAAAATTGCTCTTGAGAAATTTTGTTTATTGTCCCCCCCCTACTGTTAGACGAAATTTACACTTGGCAGATATTTTCGTATTGCGCAAGTGGGAAGCTCTGTTTCGGGGATTACGTCTCTTTATATCAAGCAACCCAGTTATGTTCCTCTGCGGCCAGATTAAACCTTGTTGTAGCCTATATATTATGCTCTATTCATTATTTTTTAGAAACCTCGTAATTTTCTTTCTTGTATTCAGATTAAGCGCGGTCCACTGCTGCACACGTGCCACAATATCGATACAGGGCCAGCTGTATCGATACTCGTATCGTCAAATCTCTGTGACGAATCGATACATCGTATCGATGTATTGAACACAGCACTAGAGACTATTAGGGGTGAAAAGAGAATTTCACCTTTCAGTTTTCCCTAATTGATTTTTAGAGGTATTAATACTAGTTTAGCGTTGCCGGCGACTGACTGAGAAGCAAGCCTGTAAATAAAGTGAGTTGTACAGTTTCCTTGTTTAGCCCTAATTTTGTGTAAATGTTCAGTTTTAGACAGCTCATTAAAGCTAAAAATAACAAACTAAAGTTATCCAGCCAATTGCAGTGAGTGATTTACACTTTTTCTTGCCAAAATTATATGATCACTATTTGACTAATATTTCCTAATTACCAATTGTGTATGTATATGAAATCGAAATGCCTCTGGTCAGTGAAAATTCACTTCAATTTGCCATTTTTTGTACTTGAGTATTGGTTATTAGAGAATTACTCCAGCATCATTACTCCAGTCTTCAGTATCACATGATCCTTCAGAAATCATTTTAATATGCTGATTTGCAGCTCAAGAATCATTTCTTATTATTATCAATGTTGAAAACAGTTGTGCAGGATTCTTTTATGAGCATAAAGTTCAAAAGAACAGCATTTATTTGGAATAAAAAAAACTTTACGGTCACTTTTGATCAGTATAATGCATCCTTGCTGAATAACAGTATTAATTACTTTCAAAAAGTAATACTGACCCCAAACATTTGACCGGTAGTGTGTTTTTATAGAAAGTTTGGGAAGTTTTCAGATGGGAAAGAAAAGTTTAGTTTTGTTTCAGTGCCGGTTTGGAAGGGGGTGTATAACATTAATAGATTACCAGTCCTCATTTGGTCCACTGCTGCACACGTGCCACAATATCGATACAGGGCCAGCTGTATCGATACTCGTATCGTCAAATCTCTGTGACGAATCGATACATCGTATCGATGTATTGAACACAGCACTAGAGACTATTAGGGGTGAAAAGAGAATTTCACCTTTCAGTTTTCCCTAATTGATTTTTAGAGGTATTAATACTAGTTTAGCGTTGCCGGCGACTGACTGAGAAGCAAGCCTGTAAATAAAGTGAGTTGTACAGTTTCCTTGTTTAGCCCTAATTTTGTGTAAATGTTCAGTTTTAGACAGCTCATTAAAGCTAAAAATAACAAACTAAAGTTATCCAGCCAATTGCAGTGAGTGATTTACACTTTTTCTTGCCAAAATTATATGATCACTATTTGACTAATATTTCCTAATTACCAATTGTGTATGTATATGAAATCGAAATGCCTCTGGTCAGTGAAAATTCACTTCAATTTGCCATTTTTTGTACTTGAGTATTGGTTATTAGAGAATTACTCCAGCATCATTACTCCAGTCTTCAGTATCACATGATCCTTCAGAAATCATTTTAATATGCTGATTTGCAGCTCAAGAATCATTTCTTATTATTATCAATGTTGAAAACAGTTGTGCAGGATTCTTTTATGAGCATAAAGTTCAAAAGAACAGCATTTATTTGGAATAAAAAAAACTTTACGGTCACTTTTGATCAGTATAATGCATCCTTGCTGAATAACAGTATTAATTACTTTCAAAAAGTAATACTGACCCCAAACATTTGACCGGTAGTGTGTTTTTATAGAAAGTTTGGGAAGTTTTCAGATGGGAAAGAAAAGTTTAGTTTTGTTTCAGTGCCGGTTTGGAAGGGGGTGTATAACATTAATAGATTACCAGTCCTCATTTTCATCAGTGACTGAAGAGTGATTACCAAACCAAAACCCACCTGAAGCAGCAGGATCTGAGATTTCGTACCACTAGAAGCTGGTGTTCCTGCAAAATTATATATAAATAAAACACAGAGGAGCACTGAATTTTGCACTTGCACGATTGCTGTAGGATGATCTGTGAAAGGTGACTGAATGGAGAGATGTGTGGTGAGGATCTTGCAGCTCTTCATCAGGCGGGGAAAAGCGAGCGAGGAGGAGACGCAGACACACCAGGCGTGGAGTTAAACCTGCGAGTGTGTTTGTGCGCTGGGCTTCTTAGAGCTTCTCTACTTAGATCGTTTATCAATGACAATGAAAGGGATGGTCAAATTATCCGCTCACAGTCTCTCTCTCTCTCTCTCTCTCTCTCTCTCTTCCTGTCTCTCCCTCTCACCTTATCGCCATCTCTGTGTCTCTCTCGCTTTGTCACAATCTCTTTTTCTCTCCCTCTTTTCTCCCTCCTTCATTTTCATATCCATCGCTTCCATCCGCATCTCCATTCTCTCTAGTTCAGCTCATTCTGTCTGTCCTCCACTTCCTCTCAGACCTGAGACACATGATTAGAAGACACTAGAATATCTGTGGTTTTCATGTCAAGTCAACCCGGCTCTGATGGAGTGAGCGTATCCTGCCTGCATCTCTGATATGCTGGCATAAGCATGTTGTTGTCTAATGTTGGGATTGATATCCGGAGGAGCGCTAAGGCTCAGATTTTGTTTCGTTGTTATGCTGGAAAGCTCATTTGGATTTTTTTAAAGGACAACGTTCTCCTCATGTTCTTTGAAATGGATGTTTCTTTCTGTAGGAATCCCTCAAAGCTTTAGTTAAAAATATAGCATGTAACCTTTAAGGCTACTCCTGAGTTTTTAGGCCCTATAAATCTTTGTTTGTACTACCCGTTTGCATTTGTATACTTTGAATGTGTGTGAAATATGTCTGCTTTTTCTTGTTGAGGTTGTGCTGTCTGGTCTAGTAGTGACTTAGTGACAATTTAAATATACCATGGCAATTTAGATGACTCAGCTTTACGTCAACATCTGCATGTTATGAATATTTTCATTTCTTAGTAAATCATACAAAAAAGTCAGGTATATCTATGTATTTATGAATCAGATGGACATCTTTGTTTGGTTGTTGCGTCGTGTCTTACTCGTTTGTAAGATGGCATGTCAAATTAAATGAACCATTTTTAATATAATCAGTTGAGTCAAATTAACGAGTTAAACTTACAGCCCTAGTTCTAATAATATGCAGTGTTTATATATGTGTGTAATCTGTGTATATTATAGTATATACTACCATTTTTATTTGTATACTTTTCCTCCGCAAGAATGCATTAATTAAAAGTGACAGTAAATTATTCCAAATAAATGCTGTTCTTTTGAATTTTCTATGCATCAAAAAACATTTCCACAAAAATATTAAACAGCTGAATTTTTACATTGAGAATAGGAAATGTTTCTTGAGCAGCAAATAAACATATCAGAATGATTTCTGAAGGATGTGACACTGAAAACGGGAGTAATGACTGCTGAAAATTCAACTTTGCCATCACAAGAATAAATTACATTTAAAAAATATAGTAAAATAGAAAACATTTGTTTTAAATTGTAATAATAATTTACAATATTACTCGTATATTATTATTATTATTATTATCAAGCATATGTGGCCTTGGTGAGCATACTGATAATTTAATATTTCATCCACTGACATTTAAAAATGTTTTACATATACCTAACAGCAGAGACCGATATTATTTGTTCGTGATATTCATTTAGCCTATTTGAACTTTTCAGATCAGACTTCTGCTTTTGAAATGTTTTGTTTGAAAAGGAACACAATTCAGTTGGACTCACACAAAAAGGTGCTGTTTTACAGATTAAAAAGCTGCTTTTAAGTAATGCTATAATTATGTAAATAATTCATTGAACATTACTGAATTGGTTTAGTTATTAGGGCGCAGCTATGACATTACAAGACAGATGCTGTCAAATTTAATTTGATCACTAATGTAATGTTAAATATCAGTCTGCCGTATACCCGTATATCTGTAATTGATAAGATGACAGGATTTAGGTTCGCAAACAGCTCACTTTGCATCAGGACAGCTGTGGACCAAAAGCCTAGCCTTGGTTATTTACTTCTTGATGGTTATCTTTTGTGAATTCCAAGCGAGGCTGTTGTCCTAATTGGCGGTGATTACTGTGAGAGCAGCTCAAGGGATGCTGACGATTCAAAGGCATCTTTTCAGCCAGTGATGTTTTTTGGAGTGTCCTTGTGTCTCTGCGTGAAGGAGCTGCAGTGGAACGGCGGCCATAGCGCTCCTCCTGTCCCTTCACTCAATCACTCACACTAATTAACCTCCTGGCTCTCAGACTAATGGACAGTTAGTGCCTCTATGAGCTCCACATCAGGCTACAAAAGACTTCTGAATATAACGCTTGCTGCTCATTTGCGCCTTCAGTTTATGTTTTTTATGAAGTGATTATAACAGGTGTTGCAAGTTATTAAGTGTGAAGATTTATTGTCAGTGCATCTGCTTTCAATATATAACCCAGTGAAAGTAGGTAGGAGACAGGTTATTTGAGGAGAGAGATGGAGAAAAGGGGATTATGATGCAAGCCAGAATCAAACACACGTTTCCTGCATGTGCATCAAGTCTGCAAGGCCACAGTTCCATCCCAAACACATTCTCAGCTCCATGATGAATAAATAGAATTTTTTTAATAATTAGTTCAAAAAAGGACACAAGCCAGAATTAAACCTGCATCCCTTGCATGAGCACCACAAATCAACATGCAAATTGCTAGGTCATGGTTCAAAGTGAAGGCCATTTTCAGTGTCATCATGATAAATAACTGATCTCGTAGCATTTAATGAATAGTTCAAAAAGACACAAGCTTGACATTCAAGGCTCCACATGCCAACAGCTAGGCCACGGTTCACACAAACATTCTCAACACCATTGTGAAGATCTGACCTTGTAAATGTTTTATTAATAGATTAAATTGCGAGGATCGAAATTGCATCTCTTATATAAGCTCCAAGGCTCATCGTGTCAACCGCTAAGCAGCGGCTCACACAAACACATTCTCAACACCATGGTAAATATGTGATCTTGTAGCATTTTTCTTAATGAATATTTAAAAAAATAAAATAAAAGGACACCTGCATCTCCTGCACCAAGACTCAACATGTCAACTGCTAGGCCATATTTCAGACAAAACTCACTTTCAGCGCCATGATGAATATCTGATTTTGTAGCATTTTTCTTAATGAAAAGAATAAACAGACATGCACTAGAATTGAATCCACCTGCATAGCAAATAACTGATCTTGTAATATTAGACAGGATCACAAAACATTTTATCGTGTGGGGAAAAAAAAAAAAAGTGATCTATAACATACAGTGTGTTTATGTACTGTATAGTGTGATTTTTGATGTTTGTTTAATTCAGATTTAAAAATGTTAAATGTAAAAAAACACTATTGTTAAAACATTTAAAGTGCATTTACACATTGCTTTTCTTGTTCATTTTTCTCATTAACAACTCGTTAACAAAACTACATTTTAAACAATAATTACACCGTTTTGGATGTTTACTTATTTGTCAGTTTGAAAAATGATTCTTTACATTTTTTATATTTGAAATATATTTAGATATCTCTATTTTTTGAGTTTGAAAAACAATATTACAGTGACCTTGCTGCCATTTTTAAATATCACAGAAGATTATTTTAATCTTTTGCCCTTAAACAAATAATCTGTTTTTTCCTGGTCCAGCATATAATTTTGTTTGTTAGAAAATGGTCAAGTCTGGTCAAGTATATTAGATGTTTTCCTAAAGAGTCTGGAGCAGGTAGTTTGCATTTGTTGCAAGGTCGGCATTAAATGGTTAGTTCACCCAAAAATGAAAATTCTGTCATTAATTACTCTCATGTCGTTCCAAACCCATGAGACCTTTTTGATGGAATCTGAGAGCTGTCTGACCCTGCATAGACAGCAACGCAACTGAAATGTTCCCAAGACCAAGAACGTAGCAAGGAGATCTGTAAAATAATCCATGTGACATCAGTGGTTCATCCGCAATTATACGAAGCTACGAGAATACTTTTTGTGCGCAAATGAAAAAAATAAATAAAAAACTTTATTCAACAATCCGTCTCCTCCGCATCACCCTGGTGCCATTTTGGAGAATATTAGCTGGATGTAAACAGTGTATGCTGTTCTGTGTCAGCTGCATCACACGGATACGCTGACACAGAACAGCATACGCTGTTTACGTCCATTTGATATTCTCCAAAATGGCACCAGGGTGATGCGGAGGAGACGAATTATTGAATAAAGTTGTTATTTTTTTCCTTGCTACGTTTCTGGACTTGGGAACATTTCAGTTGCGT
>NW_015505181.1:3667207-3671652 GCF_001515645.1 Sinocyclocheilus grahami
ATATTCTCCAAAATGGCACCAGGGTGATGCGGAGGAGACGAATTATTGAATAAAGTTGTTATTTTTTTCCTTGCTACGTTTCTGGACTTGGGAACATTTCAGTTGCGTAGCTGTCTATGCAGGGTCAGACAGCTCTCAGATTCCATAAAAAATATCTTAATTTGTGTTCCGAAGATGAACAAAGGTCTTACGGGTTTGAAACGACATGAGAGTGAGTAATTAATGACAGAATTTTCATTTTTGGGTGAACTAACCCTTTAAGCCTTGCTAAATAGCAGAGACTGAGAGTGATGTTTTATTTTTTTTTTAATTTTTAAATGTGAAGAAATTTTTTTCCCTCTGCTTTTATCTATTTTCGGTGCAGTTATTTTGTGTGGTTTTGGTAGACTGTTTTCCACAAACTCTGCTGTTAATTCAGGGCACTCTCTGAAAGTATAATTCTTGAAAGCCAAATGACACCTACTACACAGATTTCCTCAGCTCGCTTGTTTTTAATCTTTCGGCCTTGCAGATATTTCACAACTTTACAACTGCCTCTCTTAATCTGCAATCTCACTTTCTTCTTCTCCTCGTTCTCCCACTCAATTACTCTTTTCCTCACTGGCTCTCCCACACACCTCGTTCGGTGGAGGACCCCCTCCCCAGACAACCTTTGAAATGCTGGCGCAGTGGCTGGTTATCCCTTATCACTTATTTGTTTCCTTTCTTATGAAAACAGAGTAGCGCTGCTGCGGGTGACCCCCTGCACCACATGAACTCAACCAGACGCTTTTCCCGGAACATCCCTGGAATGGTCTGGGTGGCCTCACCTGAACCGGGCTGTTGATAAACTGAATAGACAGCGTTGCGGACAGACACTGTTCATTAAGTCTGTGCACTGTGGAAACAAGTGTGCTTCGGCATTTTGTGTGTGTATGATCTGATGGCAGATAAGGAAGTCTCAATTCAGGCTCCATTCACTGGTTAGGTCAGATTCTACATGCAATTTACACTCAATTACACTGTGTGTCCTAATCGGGAGTGACATGATTCTAGCAAGAAGTAATTTGTCTGTTCACAATGAAAGAGAAAGCTGCACAAGAACATGCAACCAGAACAAATTTGCTCTATAATATACAGTATAGTAATGTGCAGTGTGATTTTGATGTTTTATTTAATTCATGTTTAAAACTGTTGTTAAATGTACAATTACCATTCCAATTTATGTTGTTGAATGAAGTTTCTTTTGCTCACCAAGGCTGCATTTATTGGATCACAAATACAGTAAAACAGCAATATTGTGAAATATTATTACAATATTAAATAGATATTTTCTATTTTAATATATTTAAAAATGTAAGTTATTCCTGTAATGACAAAAAGTCCAGTCTTAGTGTCACATGATCCTTTAGAAATAATTCTAATATGCTGATTTGACGCTCAAAAAACATTTCCTATGAGCAATTTTTGGAGGAGTCTTTGATGAAAATACATTTTGAATGAACAGCATTTATTTGAAACAGAAATATTTTGTAACAGTGTAAATATCTTTACTGTCACATTTTTATCAATTAAATGCAGCCTTGCTGAATAATAGTATTAATTATTTTCTGAAGAAAAAAAATCTTACTGACCCCAAACTTTTGAGTGATAGTGTAACAAACAATGCATTTAATACATAAAACAAGACATTTCTGCATTTTCATGAAGCATTTACAAATAGCTTTTCTTCATCCATTTGCGTGTTAAACATTTAAACTCATTAGCTAAACTACATAAAAAAAAAAAAAAAAACTATAAACAGTATTAGATGTTTATCTATTTGTAGGTTTGTGAGTTATTTACATTTTTATATTTGAATGAATACATAAAAAAAATAAACAGGTGTAGATTTGTTTGAAAAATTATGTTTTTAATTGTTTTATTTACAAATCTGAATTATTCAGTTGATATTTGAGTTCTTCAATGATTTGAGTTTTCTTTACATGTAAAGACTTTATCAGCATTATAGAGAGATGAGAGAAAAGCCATATTCATTCATTTTGCATTGCATTGTAATTTTTTTTTCTAATGAGCTAATTAATCATATTGACTTTTACAGTCATGCAAAGCTGAAAGTAGCTACATGTCTAACTGCATTGTTACAGTGGCCTCGTGCTGTGCCAGAAGAGTAGAGCACAAAACATTTTGACTTGCTAATGAGTGTTTGTGTGTGTTTTCGCAGACATGCCCATCTTTGGCCAATGTCCTGCCCAGGATGACTTCTACCTGGTCATGTGCAGCCACTGCAGTCAGGTAGTCAAACCCCAGGCCTTCCAAGCACACTACGGTAAGAACATCACCTGCTCTCCACAGCTGACTCACTCTCTGTGTTTCTCTCTCTCTGCCATCTTTAATCGAGGTGTTTTCGAAAAATCTTAAGACAGAAATCCCTCCCGCCCCCACCTCTGCTCTGCCTCAACTGTCATAGCATGAAGAGGGAAGAACACAAGCCTTTGATACCCACCGCCAGAGTTCTGTTTACTATCCTCAAGTTAATATTTGATGTGCTCTTTTTAGTTGGCACGTCTGTGCTGTTTTTTCCAATCTAGATCGTGTAAAACCTCCCGTAAGACGTCAGAAGTTTTCAGGAATAAAAAATAAAATCACTCCCATTTCCGCAAACCTCTGATCTGTATTTTGAGGAAAATGACTTACGAGGATTTTATTTATTTATTTTTGAGCCATTTAAAACTTGTCAGCAGGGGTTTAACACTGTATCATTTGTTTTAGCATATGAACATTACAAATTATTCTGCCAAAATGCTCAAATTTGAGAATTTTTACAAATTTCTGTTAATCATATGGTTGTATTGTAGGAGAGAGCTCTTAATGGAGCTGGGATCTTTTTCTTATGTACTGAAATCTGTTAAGTTTTATTCTTGAAAATGCTTGGCCCAGTCAAGGTCTTGCTTTGTTCCAGCTCTGAACATAATAATTAAGCTTGAACGAAAGTCTCCATTACCAGATGCTGAATCAATTTGTTTTTTAAGATACTGTAGTGATAGTAGCTGTTCACTTGGACTCATTATTTCAGCATTGACCACAAGGGGGAGCCAAAATGTCTTTGAATCCCAGTGGCAAATAATTTGGTGCTTTTCAGCATGAAGAAAGAAACAGAAAGAAAGAATGAACGAATAAATAAATACAAAAAATCTAAAAACTTTCTAATGTGAAGTGCATATGGCTGTTTTAATTGACTAAATATGTTGTCTGCATATGCTGTGTGTTTGAAAGTGAATGAGCCACATTTTAGTCTGTTACTCGAACATGCATCTAGCTTGGTTTGCTTTGAGTCTGCAGAGCCACATCCAATGAAATGCAAAATGCCTTGGGTTTAAGTTTTATTGTTAACAACATTTTGTCTGCCATTTCAATGAGATTTTATTGCCTTTAGATCTGTTGTGCCTGATATTGAAGTTGTAGCAATATGGGATATTAGTTTTCTATCACTGTCACAGTTCAAAACATAAGTACAGCATTTTATTTTTAGAATAATTTAAATAGTTTTAAAATTAATGAAACTTAAAAATGTAACAATTCTTTTAAAAAGTAGTTTAATTTTTCTTTTAAAATTTGTAGCATATATGCATACGTTTTTTCCAAAAATGTTTGGTCGTTTAACATCTTCCTAATATGTGGATATTTTAGTTACTCTCAAAGCAACATGTTTGGTGTACATAAACGTTCATGAACCCTTAATGACACTGTGCACCTGTTGTCAGACTATATCTGGACCCAAAATGGAACTGTTATTTGATTGGAAGATTTCCTGTGGACATAGCTGAATCCAAAAACATGTCACAGGACTGAGAATTTGTGCAGATTGTGAAAGTTGCAGCACAAAACATGTTGACATCAGTGCGCTTGACGCTGTGTTCAGCTTCCAGAAGATCAGTTTTTCAGAACTGCATTGATGTTTTAATATTCCACAGTATGATCTGTTTATTGCGCTCAGACTGAGCCAGTTCTGCTGTTTTTTTTAAGAGATCATCATTACACAATCACACAAATGTTATGAACACTAGGACTCTTTTATTCTAGAAACTGAAAGATTAATGAGCAGATTAACTACACAGACCATGAAACTTTTAAATGCTCAAGTGCTTGACTAATAGCGTAGAGAAGAATCTAGTTCTGGCAAGTGCTTATCCGAGATGAGGATTAATAAATCATAATGAGCTGAAACAAGCTGTGGTACTAAGGAATATGTATTGCAAACTACATATGAATCTGCAGTCTGAAAGTTAAGTATATTTTAAAAGTGATTTCTAAAAGGATTGGCCATAGTAACAATTTAAAGTCATATTTTTGTATTTATGTATGTGTGTGTGTGTATATACAGTGGGTACGGAAAGTATTCAGACTCCCTTAAATTTTTCACTCTTTGTTATATTGCAGCCATTTGCTAAAATCATTTAAGTTAA